>NC_056737.1:274072993-274172469 GCF_019279795.1 Protopterus annectens
TTGTAAGTAAAGGCATGGCATCAAGATCAAAAAGTCATAGTGCCATTGTACTCGGCCCTCATCAGGCCCATATTTGAGTACATTACTTCTTTCTTCATGTACCTAATAAGGCACTTGCACCAACTGGAGCAGCCCCAGAGGTTTTTCACTAAAAAAAAAAAATGCTAACTGTAAGACACACCACTTATGCAGACTGACTAAAGGCCCTATCACTTTACTCCGCCTCATATAATTTATTGAGAGGTGGCTTATGTTTGACCTACAAGGCATTCTGTGATTCAGCCCTGATGAAAATGTTACATATTCACAAAACAAATTGTATGAGGGTTACTGGTTCTGTGGACCTGAACCTTATATTTAGCTCTTAACAAAACTTGCTAGAGACACTGATTCTTATCCCAAAGGCTAACTCCTGTATGGAATAAAGTTCCATCTTCATAAATTTTTGTTCGTCCTTCACGGTCTTCAAAAATGATTTGGATAAATGGATGGGGGAACTGTAAATTCACTCTTGCGTTACTGCCCATGTTCCTTATAGACAGAGGCAGTCTGGAAAGTAACTCTGGGTTCCAACACCCAAAGACCCATAGCCCTGATACTACCCCAGCCCATGTATGGGGAATTAAAATATAATATTGTCATATCCTGGGTATTATTGGCTAGGGTTGTAAAGCCGGTTGTGTCATTAGCCTAGTAATCCTCTGTGATCCTCTGAAATGATGTAGTTTAAAATAATCTGAACTCTTAGTGACTTGTTACAGTATCAGTGGGTTTTTTAGACCATTGTATGTGATGAATGCATTATGAAGTTGGAAAGTATACTAAAGGGAGAGCAAACATGTCTGAGCATGCTGCCTTTCCCTTTAAACATAAGTGAGTACTGTGTTTTTGCCTATGATGCTGGAAAAGCATGCAGATCAGTACATACACAGCTTAATCTTGTGCAAGAGATTTTACATTCAGTACTTTGCGGAACATAGAAGCTGATCTGTTGTTGTCCCCTTCATTCTTCGTCACTGATGGGTCTCTGATCCAATTCAGCCACTTTTTCAAGACTTTAGGATCAGAGTCTTGAGCTCCTCCTTCTTCCCATAGTGCACCTCAGATTTCATTTGCTGCACATTGTGTCCAGATGTGGCTTCTGAATCTGGAGCGGATTCTGAATTTGGAGGTAAGCTGTTTTGTAAAACTTTTTTAAAAACGTCTCCAAGTAGTTTTTCTTATTGTTTCACTTCACCACCCTCCTTTATTAGTACTCACATGCATTAGGGATTTTGGTGTTTCCTTCTCTGCCTTTCCTTTCATGCTGTTGGCACTTCCTTGACTTTACCTACAAAAAAAAAAAAGGTTAAAGTTGTAAAGTACAGTTGTTACGTAGTCCGTTACTACTATTAACTTTTTGCGTGTTTTCGATTTTATTAGTCTTTGCCTCTTTATGTCCTAAAAACCAACGGGCTTTAAGAGTGCACTTCTTGTGGGCATAAAACTCCAAATTCCGATTTCCAGAAGAAGTTTATCTATTCTATAGAACCAGGCCATTTGAATGTTGATTGTGTGGTATGTGCGGCCTTCAGTCCTCTGGCTTTGTCCAACCGTAGGAACAAGCTTATTCAAAAAGGCCTTTTGCTAGTGTCTTCTACTTCATCTGGGGCTCAAAAACCCTCAAAATGTATCCGTTCCAAACGATCCCTCTTTGCTTCTCCCAGGGAGTCATCGGAGCAAAGTCAGAAGAGAATGAATGTCTCATATCTGACTACTCCAGATCCTAGCACAACCAAGAAGCCATCCTGAGTATTACTAAGCCACCCTCAGATCCAAAGACTTCATTGGACCAGATTTCTTCAGCTCAGAGTAGATCCAAATCCTCTGCGGATCCAAAAAGAACTTTAATTATTTCGGGCTCCCCTATTTCCAGGTACTTCTTCTTCTTTGGATCTAACACTAAGGAGCCATACAGCAGCCTTCCATTTAAAACCAGTTTCTTCAGCCCGTTCCACCAAGATTTTTCAGATACTGACAAAATCCAGACGTTTCCATGGCATCTTTTTCCAGGTCTTTCCAAAGCTTCACTGAGGCCGATATGGACAGGATGATGTGGAAGTTCCTCAGGGCGCAGATTTAGATAGGGGTCTTGGCATCTCCATCCCATCTCGAATCCGTGAGTGCTCTTTCACCTACTTTGCAGACACTTTTTTGATCTGACCCTTGGTTTCGGAATCCCAGGATCCTGGATACCCAAGAGGATTTTTTCCTCGACCCCAACCATGTACCTGACCAGGCATGCACTGTTTTTGTCAGATCCGAGATATCATTGCCGACTCTAGGGGATTGCCTTTGGCTCCGACTTTGTCATATCCATTGCTTCCCCTTGGGGCTTTGGTCCTTAACAGCTCATGTCTGGTTCTGTTTGGAGGCCTCAAATCTGTGGTTGCTTCTGCTCTCTCTTCTCTGGTAACTTCGGCTCCAAGGGAGAAGGAGTCTCTGTCTCCTCTGGTCTGTCAGCCTTCTGGGTTGCAGAAAGAGATTTCTGTAGGATCAGAGAACAGTCTCCACACTTTCAGGATCTGCCCTTCCTTCATCGGATATGAAGATTGAGCCCATCACTCCTGCCATACGTCAGCCTGCCCCGAGGAGCATCCATACTGTTCCCCCCTTCTTCCGATACCTCTCTGGAACACCCCATGAAAGACGTCCCTCAAAATAAAAATTGCAAGAGGAGGCACATAGACTCCTCCATGGAGTCCCTTACTGAGGACACCAATTCCGATGAGGTAGAAGGATCTCCCCGATCACAACCTGACAATGTTTTCCTTCAGAGATATCATAGAACTACTGAGGAAAAAAAGGTGGCTGGTCCTCCCATCCTCCTCTTTCTGAGGAGTGTGTGTTCTTGTAGGCTTTCAGGGTGGTTCTATCTATGTCCTAGGTGGCTCTCTCTGGCAGATGAGCTCCTAGATTTAGTTTCTCCGTCACCCCTGGAAGGAACTGGACATGGTTGAATCTACTTCTAAGGGGCTTGATGGGTTCCTTAGCCCATCCTCTGATCACTTGCATTGGAGTAAAGGCGTTCCAGTAGATACCATTGTTGTTGCAGCAGCCACAAAAAAGAAGCTAGCCAAACAAAGATCCACTGTCCATCTGCCAAGCAAGCAGTCTAGGACATTGTACAGTCATGGAAAGTACATTTACACCTCAACTACTTTCGCACTGAGGTCGTTAAACTGTTTGGCATACTTCATCTGATTGCAGAAAGACCTGGTTAAATAGTTAACCAATTCTCTTTCTGAGAACAAGTCAGAAGAGGACCTGAAAAAAGTTTCTCCCCAACTGGCTACTCTTTCTTCCCTTGCAAATTTCTCACTGAGATTGATTTCACATACTGCGGAAGACACCTCATGAGCATCCACTGCAGGCATAGCCATCAGGAGACATGCCTGGGATCGGCTTTGTGACCTTGTGAAATCCTTCAAGGCATCGTTCATTAGTGACCCCTTTGATGGTTCCTGTTTGTTTGGGCCATCTGTAAAAGACACACTAACCCACAGCAGGAAAGAAGGAAAGACCTTGTTTGCTGTGGGGATAAAGTTTTCCAGTCCTTAGAGGACCTTCTCTAAGAACCAGCGAGGAGCGAGGAAAACTTGGCTTGGGAAGTCGCGCGGATCTTTCAGTGACCCACGTGGAGATACTTCCTAAAGGCAGACACCACTCTAGAGGCGGGGGGGGGGGGGTCTGCAAAATCAGGGTTTCAGGGAGTCTTTTTCCTGACCAGCCATGTCAGCACTTCTGAAGTGCTGCCCAACTGTTCATCTCTGGAGACAGTCAGGAGTCCTCTATCTTTGCACCTAGATGCCTGGACAAATATAACAAACAGTGCCTGCGTGCTAAACATAATATCTGGAAGTTATTACATTCCTTTTCCCTGTCACTTCCAAGTCCCAAGAGGAAACTCCCTAATGTACCACCCAGTCAGAAGGGAGTATGCAATTCAAGATGTACAAAAGCTTTTACAAGAAAGTCATCCAAGAGGTCCCGGCCAAACAAATAGGATTTGGAACTTATTCTTGCTTCTTTTTAGTGCCAAAGAAAACAGGGAAACTAAGACCTATTCTGGACCTCAGCAACTTGAATCAGTTCATCAAGAAGTCAAAATTCTGAATGGTTACAGTACAGTCCATTCTTCCACTTCTACACGTGGACACAACTCCACAAGGGGGGATCCACCTTGGATCCCGGAAACTACCGTCCCATTAGTCTGACAAGCCTTATCTGCAAGGCCATGGAGCGTATTATCATGGAACTTATAAACAAAGACATTGGCAACCTTCAAACACTGGACCCCACCCAGTTTGGGTTCATGAAGGGCCGATCTTGTCTCTTGAACTTGATTGACTTCTTCGAATCAGTCTCCAGAGCCATGGACAAGGGTAAGGTGGTCCACACAGCCTATCTAGACCTTGCCAAGGCCTTTGACACCATCCCCCACTCTGGAATCATAGATAAACTTACTAAGCTGGGCATTAATCCCTACGTCACCCAATGGGTTGCTAACTGGCTTACTGATAGAACCCACACTGTAAAAGTAGCCAACTCTAAATCCAGCTCCAGACAAGTGACAAGTGGAGTACCTCAGGGTTCAGTCCTGGGACCGCTGTTGTTTGGCATCTACTTCTCTGAAGTACAGGCCAACACTAAGGGACTCTGGATAACAAATTTTGCAGATGACTGCAAACTGGGAGCCATTATTGAATCCCCAAATGATGTGGATACTCTACAAAAGGGCCTTACAGAAACAGATGCTTGGTGCCAGAGCCATGGGCCCAAGCTTAATGCCAAGAAATGTATAGTTATCCCCTTTGGGGAAAAAACATGTATCCATGAATTACCATATAGGTGGCAGTACACTAAACACCGAAAGTTTGAAAAGAGACTTAGGGACACAGGTGGACAGTGGTCTCACCTTCGATAACCACATCGCCACAACAGTCAGGAAATCCTTCTATGTGGCACACCTCCTCACTAAGGGCTTTTCATCCAGAAAAAAGGAGGTCATTGTCCCACTGTACTCATCCCTCATTAGACCCATTATAGAATACAATGTCCCGTTTGGTATGTACCTCTCAAGACATCTGCAACAACTGGAAAGGCCACAGAAATACCTCACTATAAGAATGACAGGTCTAAAGCAGATGCCCTATGCTGACCGCCTTAAAAAACTCCCGCTATACTCTGTCACATATAGTCTACTCAGAGGCGCTCTTTGCTTAACATACAAGGCCATGTCAAACCCAGAGCTGTTGGACATGCTACACTTAAAGAAATCCCAATCCCTCAGAGCCACACGCTCCAGGGATCTAAACCTTGTCATCACAATAAACAAAACAAGCTGGAGGGGTAGGTTCCTGACCCAGAGACTCCCCAGACTCTGGAATAGATTGCCCATACATGTCAAGCAGAGTGCCTCTTTGGTCCTCTTCAAAAGGAACCTTGACGATTGGATGGGAGAAAGGAAATTCACCCCGGGGATCATGTCAGTCGCCCTACTAGACAGGGGTCCAGGGAAGTAAATAGTGTGGGAAGAAATAGCCAGGGAATTGTTATGGCTAGGCTTGTATTGGCCCTAGGGCTGATAGCCTAGTACCAACCTATGAAAATATGAACCTATGCTTCAGGATACATAGTATCCTATCAAAGTTGACAGGCATTCTAGAAGATGCATGCACTTTTGGCTGGAAGCCAATCATTACCAGTTAAGAGCACTGCCCTTTGGACTCACTACAGCCCCTGGGTGTTTACCAAATGTTTGGTAGTCATAGCTGCTCCCCTGAGGCTAAAAGGATTCCAGGTGTTTCCCTACCTAGACGATTGGTTCCTTACTGTACCAATAAGGCAGTGGCTGCTACAGTCCAGGGATTTCATAGTAAAAATCTTAAACCACCTGGGCATTATGCTAAATCTGGCAAAGTCAAACCTTGACTCCTGTTCAGAACCTAGAATTCATAGGAAATCAACTGAACACAACACACAAGTGGCATGGCAATCAATGTATCGCATAATATCTGTAAGATGACAAGTTCAGTACTTTAGATCTTCCTTTTCCACCAACAAGGTCAGTTCTACAGGCTCTGGGGTCAGTGGCAGCTACAGTCTGTATCAGCTCCCATAAAACTGTCTTCGATCTACAGTGTTGGATGCAATCAAACAACCTGTCTCTGGGCAAGACTTTTTTCTACTACCCCCCCCCCCCCCCAAATAGCCACAGTGACCACAGATACTTCCCAATTTGGGTGGGGAGGGCATTTCCAAGGAAAGATGTTCCAAAGCATGTGGCCATCCTCTGAGACCAAACTGTGTATTCGTGTCCTAGAGATGAGAGCGATCCTTTTAACATCGCAAGCCTTTCAGGACATTCCCTGTCTGGGGGTAATTGCAGTTCACACAGATACCATGTCAGTAGTGTGATACATCAGCAAACAAGGAGGAACCCACTCCTGCCCATTGTGCAGGAAGGTCACGAGAGTTTGGGAATGGGCGTTTTCTTCAAACTGCTTTCTAATTGCAATGCCTATTCCAATGAAAACCAGTGCTCTAGAGGAACAGACTCAGCAGGTCCATTCCGATTCCTCACGTGTGGTCCCTCATTCAGTCAGTAGCAAAGATTTTTAGCCGTTGGGGCCAACCTTGTTTCAGCCTTTCTGCCTCTCCTCTGAACTACAAGTGCAACAAGTATTTTACTCTGATCCCACTGAAGGGGTTGTCACCGAGGGATGCTGTAGTTCACAATTGGTCGCAGGGTCTCCTTTATGCTTATCCTCCTTTCTCGCTGACCCAGAAATTTCTACAGAAAGCCAGCAGATTGAAGAACTCCGTAATCCTCATTGTCCTTTTCTGGCCTCGTCAGGTATGGTTTCCCTTTCTTTGGTCTCCCCTTAAGTATCAACCTTGGATACTGTATCCCAAACAGGAGCTCATAACTCATCCATCTGAGATCCAGTCCCCCAATCTCCACACCGTAAAACTGACTGCATGGTTTCTCCATTTCCATTAGTTGTAAGAAAGTCCAGGCAAACCCCTCCCGTCCATGACTTAATTTTGGCCTCTCTGAGGGCTTCCACTAAAAAGATCTGCAGTTCAATGAAAAAGTATTTGCCCCCTTCCTGATTTCTTTTTTTTTTTTTTTTTTTTTTTTTTTTTTGCATGTTTGTCACACTTAAATGTTTCATATCAAACAAATGTAACTATTAGACAAAGATAACCCAAGTAAACACAAAATGCAGTTTAAGTGATGATTTTATTTATTGAGGGGGAAAAAAACTATCCAAACCTACATGACCCTATGTGAAAAAGTAATTGCCCCTAAACCTAATAACTGGTTGTGCCACTCTTAGCAGCAACAACTACAGTCAAGCTTTTGCGGTAACTGGCAAGGAGTATTTCACATCGCTGTTGAGGAATTTTTGGCCCACTCTTCGCAGAACTGTTTTAATTCAGTCATATTGGAGGGTTTCCAAGCATAAACCACCTTTTTAGGTCATGCCACAACATCTCAATTGGATTCAAGTTCGAACTTTGACTAGGCCACTCCAAAACCTTCATTTAGTTTTTTTAAGTCATTCATAGGTGGACTTGCTGGTGTGTTTTGGATCATTGTCCTGCTGCAGAACCCAAGTACGTTTCAGCTTGAGGTCACGAACTGATGGCCGGACATTCTCCTTCAAGATTTGTTGGTAGAGAGCAGAATTGGTAGAGAGCAGAATTCATGGTTCCATCAATCACAGCAAGTTGTCCAGGTCCAGAAGCAGCAAAGCAGCCCCAGACCATCACACTACTACCACCATGTTTGAATGTTGGCACGATGTTCTTTTTTTGAAATGCTGCGTTACTTTTACGCATACCTCACAAAAAGTTCAACTTTTGTTTTGTTAGTCCACAGAATATTTTCCCAGAAGTCTTTGGGATCATCAAGATGTTTTGTGGCAAAAGTGAGATGAGCCTTTATGTTCTTTTTTGGTCAGCAGTGGTTTTTGACTTAGAACTCTGCCATGCATGCCATTTTTGCCCAGTCTCTTTCTTAAGGTTGAGTCATGAACACTGACCTTAACTGAGGGAAGTGAGGCCTGCAGTTCTTTAGATGTTGTTCTGGGTTCTTTTGTGACCTTTTGGATGAGTCGTTACTGTGCTCTTGGGGTAAATTTTGTAGGCCAGCCACTCCTGGGAAGGTTCACCACTGTTCCATGTTTTCTCCATTTGTGGATAAATGGCCCTTACCATGGTTCGCTGGAGTCCCAAAGCTTTAGAAATGGCTTTGTAACCTTTTCCAAACTGATGGATGTCATTTACTTTGTTTCTCATCTGTTCTGAAATTTCTATAGATTGCAGCATGATGTCTTCCTTTTTGGGATCTTTTGGCCTACTTCACTTTGTCTGACAGGTTCTGTTTAAGTGATTGCTTGATTGATTGCTTGATTCAACCGGTCTGGCAGTAATCAGGCCTGGGTGTGGCTAGTAAAATTGAAATCCGCTTTCCCAACAATGCGATTAACCAGTTACTCCATGATTTAACAAGGGGGCAATTACTTTTTCACATAGGACCATGTAGGTTTGAACAGTTTTTTTCCTTAATAAATAAAATCATCACTTAAAAAATGCATTTTGTGTCTACCTGGGTTATCTTTGTCTAATATTTAAATTTGTTTGATCATCTGAAACATGTAAGTGTGACAGACATGCAAAAGAATAAGAAATCTGGAAGGGGGCAAATACTTTTTCATTGCATTGTAGAGCAGCAAGTGGAAGAGATTTTCTGTTTGGGCTTCAAAGAAGAATACTGACCCCTTTCTCAGCACCCACTTTGTGTATTCTTTTTCTTAGTACACTCAAGAAGGAGCCAGCTTCTCTACTGTCAAACTTCAACTGGCTGCCATATCCAGTTTTCATACTGGAAAGAGATTTTTTTTTTTTTTTTCTTTCAGAGTGTGTAAAGCATTCGTGAAGAGCATTTTCCTTCTTAGGCCTCATCCTTTTCCCCCTAGGCATCTTACATTGGTACCGCAATGCCTTACCCAGAAGCCTTTTGAACCAGCCGATAGTTGTGACTTGAGATTTCTGTCCTGGAAAACAGTCTTTTTACAGTAAACTCTCAGTTAACTGGAAGTCAAGCAACTGGCAAAAAAAAATATTGAAGAAATGCAGTACAATTTTCATGTGTTGTACTTTGTTTTCTTCCTGCAGAAACATACCTTACATTTTTAGAGTTTGAGTTTTAAAAAGGAAGATAGGAATACATTTCCTCTCTTCCCCAACCTGAGAACAAGTCAAACCAAACAAATAGTATAGGGTACACTATTAGTCAGACCTAATTTTAATATTAACTCTCAAGCAACCAGAAACTGCAGTTATCTGGCATTTACCAATCCCCATGGATGCTGGTTAACTGAGAGTTTACTGTAGTAACTATTACTTCTGCTAAGAGAGTATCAGAGCTTCAAGCTTTGTCAGCCAAATCTCCTTGTATCATTTTTCATAATGATATAGGGTATCTTCCAAGAACAAATCCTTCCTTTATGCCCAAGGTAGCCACAGAATCTAACATTAGCCAATCAATTAAATTACCAGTTTTCTTCCCCAAATTTTCAAACCTAGGTGAATATATTTGGATCTCGTAGATGTTCACAGGCAACTACGTTTCTACCTCCACAGGACAAAGAGGTGTAGGAAATCCAGTCAACTATTTGTATCTTTCTCAACAAACCATTCAGGTCAGGCAGTTTAAAAAATTACTTTAACTAAATGGATTAAGGATTATTTCCTTCATTTATTCACAAAAAGGTATTGAATTTGCCTCATCCTCCCAAAGCCCATTCTAGCAGATCTATGGCTACCTCATCTGCTTTTTCTTCTAGAGCCTCAGTTGATGAAAGTTTTGCTGCAGCCACTTGGTCTAAGATTCGCACCTTTGGCTGTCTTAAATTGGGCATTGTTTCTAGGAGCAGGGCATCCTTTAGCTCAGCCGTACACCTGTACATTCTTCCTTGAGGTCCACCCAGGAGTTGCATAGCTGGAGGACTCTGACCCATCAGTGAGTAAGAATGAAAAGGACAGCATCAGATTTAAAAGTTATGTACGTACTGTAACTAGGTATCTGTGTTGTCCACTTTTATTCATCCTCACAGCCCTCCCAGCCATCCCCCGGCTTAGTGCTTTTGAGAAGTAATTGGAAGAAATTTGGAACCTATGGGTTCTAGGTATGAGCCCAAACCTCTCTTTTTCTCTGTCCTGTTGCTATAGTCTCTTGAGTTGTAGGGCAACAAACTCGACCTGAGGAATTAGGGAAGTTATGGTGCATTATGGGAAGAGGGAGGAGCACAAGACTTTAATCCTAAAGTCTTGGAAAAGTGGCACAGTGAAATCCGATGACTGATTCGAGACCCATCACTGAGTAAGAATGAAAATGGAGAACGCAGATACCTAGTTATGGTAAGTACATAAATTTTAATTTTTTAATGCCATTCATAATGTTCATTTTTCTCTTGCAGACATAGAGGTAGCATGCTATGGCTATGAAGGTATTGATGCAGTAAAAGAAGCTTTAAGAGCTGGTCTTAATTGTTCCACAGAAAATATGCCTATCAAGGTAAGTTTAGAAACTTTTGCTTTTGTACTTTGAATTTAAAACTGCAATTCACTCTATATTGTAATTCGAATCTTTCTAAAATATTCTTTGTGGTGTTTTGTAATGCAGCCATGTGTCTACATAGTTGGAGGCACTTCTAGTGGCAAAATCCTTGTTAATGTTCCAAAGATCCATGCTGGACCTTTTGACTTGGAGATTTATTTTTACTCTTACATGTCTATATCTTGTCTTTCTAGCTTTTGTTTCAACATGTATGTTACTTCTGGAAAGTAAAGTTCTTGATTTGTGTGTGTATATTTACACAATGCTTATTGAGAAACCAGTTTCAATGCCCAAGACAAACTCTACTTAAGTTTTGAGTGTATACCTTTGAATTTGGAGCTACAAAGTCCCTAAACATTGAAGGTGGGAATATTCAGATTTGCAGTAATGAATGCTACCCATATAGATCTTATCACTTAAGATTGACACTTCTGGAAGTTACTTTTTTTTTCTAGTTTGTCACGTTAGAATAATTAATATATAAACTTGTTTGCATCGTAGTGTTTTAATCCAGCAGATGCTGAAAGCTGCTGATCCTAAACCTATGCATAATTTAGTTTTTGACTTAAAGGGAACGGTCGCATGTTCTTAGTCAGTGTATAGTACTAATTCTTGGGTCTTCTTGCCTTGCAGAAGCTCTCGACTGGCCTGGTTTCCAGAGTCTTTACATCTTCCCTAGCCAATGGATGTCTGTCGACTCTGTGTACATCAGGGTATTGAAGGGTGTCAGCACTATCTTCAGTTCTTTCTAGCCGCACACTCCGATGTACTTCACGTGTGTTCATTATGCTTATTTGTCCAGTGATCCTTCTCCTTCCAGCCAGATAAGTACCCTGTTGGCAAAATTTCTGTAGTAATTTAATGTTCAAAAAAGTAACCAATTGCTTGAAGTGTGGGAAGCAAATCCCAAATAAAGATTTTTCACTTGTTTTGTCTTTTCTGTTTGGGACCTCAGCACAGTGTCTGTAATTGTCCTGACTGCACAAAATTCCATGCGAAAACCTTCAAATGTAGGGCCACAAGGTTCTTGCCGCCCATATGGCGCAATCTTCATCTCCTTGTTGGCACCGCACTCCACTGCTTGCTTTTTTTGCCATCACCTCTGATCACTTGTACTTACACCGAAGTGCAAGACTCCCTTAAAATAGCATACGAGTTATGGTTTTCGTGAAATCTAGAGATCCATCTCGCTCATTCATCTCTGAGGCCTGTCTATCTAAAAGGAGTAGGGAAGTAGCTTTTCAGAAAAATGAAGATTCCTCTAGCTCTGAGGATAAGGAGGAATTGTCTTACTGTGGACACTTACCACTTCAAATTAACCTAGATTGGGATGACACACACTCCCCCGAGCCCTTTCCTTCAGGGATACCCTACATAGAATGAAGGGGGCTTTCAGATGGGAAAGTAAGCAGGTCTAGGCCAAGTTTACATTCACCCAGACAACTGGCTATTTTTCTAGTACACATATTAGATGATGCCTTTGAAATCAAAGGTGTACACCCTGACTTGGCTCCCTGCTTCAAGGAAACCAGGCATGTTTTATAGAGTGCTTGAAACTCATAAGCACCTCTATAAAAAACACAAAGGCAGATTCTTCTGTTGTCCCCACTGATTCCACTAAAGGTGTACCTAAAAGACCAACAAGACATCCCATGCCTAATGATATAAAAAGCAGATTGCTAGACAGATTTGTGAAGAACATCTATGCCTCTGCCACCCTGCTTTGAATTGCCAATTCCATATGTGCTAGCTAAAGTAGAATATTACGGCTAGAACCTTTTCCAAGGAAATTCAGGAGATGGCCAGAGAATCATTACAAGTGTCTAGAGACTCTTTAAAATGTGGGTATGATTCCTTAGATGCTTTTTGCTGAGCAGCTGCCAAAGTTTGTCATGTGCAGACATGCATGGCTCAGGACCCAGACAATCAGATCAGGTAAAAGCTGAGCTACTAGATGGCCCATTGGACAAGGAATTCTTTTTTGGTCCACCAGCTGATCAAGGTTTTGAGGAAACTGGACAAAAAAGGAAAACAAAAAACTGTGAAAGAAATTTTACTTGTCTCCAACACCAAGGTATAGTAGGAATTACACTGCAAAATCTTGGCCTTTCCCTCTTAGACAAGACAAGGGGAGGCCCCCCAATGGTAAAAGACCATAAAAGACCAAAACAGTCTAGGAGATGGCAACCAGAACTGTTTCAAAGGACAAGGGTCTCTTCTAGTCCTAAGAAAAGAGGGGACTTTGAGACCCTTCTTGAGACTCTCAAAGCTAAACAAATTAAATGCTGACATTACTGAAATTATTGCCCATGATCTTACAGAATGCCTCCATGGTCAACATAGACCTAAAGGATGCTTACCACCTTGTCCCCATAGCAGAGAGTCACAGAAATTACCTATGTTTTGTAGCAACTTGCTCCCACTTCCAGTTCCTCACTTTACCATTTGGATTATGTACTTCAGCCAGAGTTTTCACAAAAGCTCTTCTGATAGCATATTGCAGGACTCTAGGAGCCCATATTTGGCCTTTTTTAGACAACTATCTCATTCAGCAATGTCCTCTTTAGAGACCCTGAGCGCCTTACAGGTCAACATAGACTGTTTCCAGAAGGTAGATTTCCCCTTAAATCTTCATAAATCTCAAACACGCTTTCAAGTAAGGATCTTTTTCCTGGACCCATCATAGACTTGGTTCAGCAGAAAGTCTTCCTTCCCCAAGACAAGATTGTTTTCTTGGCAGGCTGCCTAACCAGTCTGCTTCCAAGTCAGCACATCACTGCAAAAGAATTCCTGAGTATGTGGGATGCATAGCATCATGCATCCTCATGGTCCCATTTGCAAAATTGCACACGAGGAAACATCAGTGTTTTCTTAAACAAAAAAAAATGTCTGGGAGCAGTACTTTCAATCCCTGGAAACCTCTATGCCCCTCTTTCTTTTACTGAAAAGAGAACTCCTGTGGTGGAAGAACACTGTACAGAGGAACCCAGGAGCAAATTTCACTCTGCCAGAAGCAAACAAGACTATTGCTATGGATAGATTAGACATAGTTTGGGATCCCACTCTGACCTTCTGAATATATAGGGTATTTGGTCTCCTGGCCATAAAAACTTTTCAGCAAAACCTAAGCCTAGGGGCACTGCAAATCTAGACAGACAATACCACCGTTATGTGATACATAAACAAAGGGTAACTTTGTCCTACCCCCTGTGCAGCCTTGCCAGAAAAAATTTGAATGCTGGCTCAAGAGGTAGCGTTCACTGTTGTATCCTCTTGTATTCCAGGCCAGTGCAGTACCCTAGCAGACTGTCTAAGCAAGGACCTTCTGGACCACAACGAATGGATTTTGCAATCAGAGGTGGTCTTTGATCTGACTATACAGTGGGGGATACTATCAATATACCTGTTTAGCGGTCTTCACATTAAGCAATAACAAGAAGTTCTGCTCCAGACAGAACAGAAATGAGCTTAGAAGATAGATGCATTTTCCTTTGCATGGATAAACCGGTTCCTGTACACATTCCCACCCTTGCTCCTAATTCCCAGGGTATTAACAAAAATCCTGGTGGACAGACCCAGGATGACCTAATGGCTCCCTTCTGGCCAAGGCAACACCACTGGTTTCCCTCCTCCTGACTCTCACCGAGGGGGGATTCTGCACTTTACTGCAGGAGATGGACCTCCTCAGGCAGTTCAAGGGGTCTGTCTTCCATCCACACCTTGAAACCCTTTGAGTTAACCAACTGGAGGGTTAGGTTTCGATACCTAGGGTGGCATCTTAGCCCAAGTAGGTGCTTTTCATTTAAGTGAAGCAGGAAAGCCCAGTAACAAAAAGTCATACCTGGCAAAATGAAAAGGTTTTATGCGTGGTGTCACAGCAGTGACACTGACCATACAAAAGCACACATCATCTTGCAGTACCTGTTAGGCCTCTTTACACTAGGTCTTTTCTATTTCAGCATTAAGATACATACATCTGCAATTTCAGCTTGCCTAAACAAAGCTCCACCTATTGTTTCGCATCCCTGCTTGAAACTTTCTGAAAGGAGAAATTCACTTGAGACCACCCAGAAGCAACCACATTCCACCTTGGGATTTAAATTATGTCTTGGAGAAAATAACTTTGTCTCCCTTTAAATCTAAAGATGCTCACCTGGAAGGCCACCTTTTTCATAGCTGTAACTTCTGTTAGGAGTGTTTCTGAGCTACAAGCTCTCATGTGTAAAGAACCTTTCACTGCCTTTTACAGATATTGGGTTTGTTCTGAGGGTGACCCTATCTTTATACTTAAGGGTTTATCAGAACTTATTTTAAACCAGGCTGTCCACCTGCCAGCATTCTGCCAAAATCCACATAATAGGGCAGAGCAAGTCCTTAATTCAGTGGATGTGCACAGGAAGATCATGTGCTAGCTAAAGAAGATAAAAAAATGCTAATAGAGCAGAGCAAT
Organism: Protopterus annectens; assembly: GCF_019279795.1. Lineage (NCBI taxonomy): Eukaryota > Metazoa > Chordata > Ceratodontiformes > Protopteridae > Protopterus > Protopterus annectens. The sequence goes on from NC_056737.1 coordinate 274,088,116, forward strand.
TGCTACTGGCTTTCTTGGAGGGAAAAGCAGTAAAACGTCATCTCAAAAACTCTAAATGGCTAGCTAACTACATTAATTTCTGTTACTTACACCATGGAAATGATTTACCTGGCCATATTAAAGGCCACTTCACGAGACATGGGGTGACTACCACTGCTTTCCTCAAAGAAATCCTCACCCAGGCCATGTTAGAGGCAGCCAAATGGAACTCTGTGCACACCTTCACAAAACATTGTAATCTAGGCAATGCCTCTGGGGCTAGAGCAGGTTTCACTTCTGCCATCCTGAAAATTGCATTTCCTAAGGTCATACAGATGTCCCACCACCCATTTTTTTTTTTTTTAGCTTTGGAAGTCCTCCCAAGAATCAGTACTGCAACATTGACTATGAAGAACATGGTACAGTTGTGTCATACTTTCCATAATTGTAGATGTTAGATTAGTTTGATGTTGCAGTACATACTGTCACCCTTCATCCCCTCTGTAGGCTGACTGCTTGCCTCCCCACTTGCTGGGTGCAACAGGTAGAGGAGTTCTCTTGAGATAGTCCTCTTATTGCCATCCTCCCCTCTCTCCATCCAGTGATTTTCCTCCTTTTCACTTAAAATTCAGACAACTTGGGGAGGTTGTGCTTTCCTCCGGCATCAGACTGCTTCTTCACTGTTTACAATGCTGATGAATGTCCTTCTTGTATCCTGATGTACAGATGTCTGTCGGCTAGGGATGATACAAGGACTTTGGAAATTGTGCCAGTCGTGGGCTTCTGTATGGCAGGAAGACCCAAGAATTAGTACTGCAACATTGATCTATTCAGACATCTACAATTATGGTAAGTGTGACACGTGTACTTTTTTTTCCTTTACTTCAGATTCATGCTTTTAGCTTTTTAGATTAACAGGAAATGTGTGTTAATTTAGAGGAATGTAGAAAAGAATAACATTCTACTGCAGTGACATATAAAATTTGATTACCTGAAGAATGTTGAACATAGTTTTCAAAAATTAAAGGTAAAATAAATTGGGCAGCATCTGTTTGTATAACATGCCTTATGCAAGTTATTAAATTGATCATGCTCAGCTAATCCCATTAGAACTAAATATTTGTATAATGTAACACTTAGTTTAAAACGTAGGAGTCAAAACTTTGAGAAACATGACAGATGGGTAGCACAAAAAATGGCAAAACTACATCTGTTACATTATCCCCTGGAGGTAAGCTGTGAAGGTGCACCAAGTCTTAAGGGACCAGTCACTGAAAACGTATTGAATGTCCGTCTTTTAAGAGGTCATGAGGCTCTGTTCATATCATTTTTGACAAAGAGTTTTTATGAGAGTCTGCAGTGTGCTAACTAGGTTATTTTTGCACCAGCCCATTGGTTACAAGTTATTTCCTCCCAGTATGTGTTTGTTTTGAAGTAAAGATTTCCATACAGAACTGTTCATTTTTAACCACCTAAACTATATTGTCTGTAAGCTTTGTTTGTAAAGGGGAGGGAGCACCTCCTTATCTCCCTGCACTTAGCTTTTATTTTAAGTGAGGAGGGTAGGAGTTGAGGAAGGTACCAGCCCCTTTTTACGAATTCATGGAAAACACAATATATGACTAGATGCATCTCCAGTCATGGTATTCTTAAACAGAATTTATGTTGGCAATTTATGTTCATCGCTTACATTGACTTCTAGTGTCCTTGTACTTAGTAGAGGACTGTTAAAATATTGCATGTTTAACTAGTACTGACACTATGCTTTAATATGAAATTGTCGATTTGTTAATAAGTAGTGTACAGTTTTGTTTAATCCATAGAAATTATAACCTATGTGTACCTTGTTGGTAACCACTGCTGGGCCCTACCAACCTTTTTATGGAGAGCAAAGTCTGCAAGTCTTGGAGTCATTTTAAGATACCCATCGTATTGTCAAAACTGTAAATCTGGCATGGAGACATATTGCTTGACTTGCAAGACGGTTGTTTTCCAGAGCAAGGGGAGGCACCAAGTAATCAGTAATGAACGTGTTTCACTTTGTGATTTTGTGTAGTATAGTAACGAATTGAGATCTCTTGTTCTAGTGTTGGCTACACTGACATAAAAGGAGGATGCAGAAGGCAAGACACCGTTGTCTCTTTAAGAGCCTGTCTGTGACATCTAGTACAGAGATTTTGATTCCAGCCATTTCTGATAACCAAGATTTTTCAGGTGTGAGATCCTTTTTCTAAGGAATCTCTGCATTTTTTTTTTTTTTTTGGAGTTTTTTGAAATGTCAAGTTATATGTCAAAGGGTGCATTATATTCTATGATGAGTATAACTAGGGCAGAGGACAAGGGATCACTAATTTTCCTGGTCTTAATTGAGAGTGCCTTTTTGATTAATTATGAGATACAGAGGGATTTTCCAACTACAATTGTTAACGTGGTGATTGAAGAAGAGGGAGCCACTGAGCCAGGTGTCCAAGTCGCTCATCATAGACTCAGTTGGAGTGTGTGGTGTCATTGGTAAAGTAAGTAGTGGGAATTTTTCATTTTCCAAAGGAGGGGATACAGCATTTCTTTATTTTTAGAAGTTGGCATTTGTTAGTTCCATTTGAAGGGTATTGATAGCATTGGTTTCTTTAACTACTTCACTCAGTTTACAGTCATTAACAGACTTAGTCAGTTAGAGATCCTTGTAGTGTTTTGGTTGGAAAAATAAATGCTGAAAGGGAGTCTAGTACAGAACCAAGGACACGCCACTGATCACCCTTTTCCTAACGGAGGAGGAATCTGTGTCAAAAGTTCAAATGACTACATTATCAAAACCAAGAAGATTGAATCTAGAAACCTCAAATGCCTTCTTCTCCAGAAGCTAATATTACAAAGAAGGGTTTTTGCGGGGGGGAGCCCCCTCTGCACTCCTCACACCCCCTAAACCCCCTATCTGTAAGATGTACCAACTCAGATTGCTTTTCATTGGGGAAAGGGCAAACACCCAACCCAAAAAAATACTAGCTTCCAGAGGAGAAGCCGGTTCTCCATTCTGAGATTCGGTCTTCTTGGTTTTGCTAATGTGGTCATTCAGTGTTCTGACATAGACCCCTGAGAAGATATCAGCTACCCTGACAGCATCTGTTCCATCTTTGGTACATTTTGCAGCCCTTCTTACCACAGAGAGAACAGTACCTAAGGCCATTATCTTATTAACAGTCTCATCAGGTCATATGTTGTCATTCGCTTTTGCCTGATCCAGGTAGGCAGGGTAAACCATGAGACCATTATCCACTGCCTAAGTGACCTTTTGTAAAAGAGTACACAAAATTTAGCAGGCATAACTTACCCTTAAATCCAAATTGTTGCAGGTCAAGCCTGATCAGATTGATAATAGTTTGATCTGATGTCATTTTCATTCATTCCTCAACCTGTGGTTTCAGATCCAAACCACAGATCAGACTCACTTTTATATCTTAGGATCCGACTCTCTGGCTCTTTCCTTACCCATACTGTCCCTGTCCTCCAGATTACCTCAGATCTCGTTTGCCGCACCTCAGGCAAGTCTGGATGTCCTTTTCTTGTAGCTTCTTAATGAGTCATGAGCGAATTTACAATTTAAATTTGCAAATCTCCCTTCCTCACCCTCTAAACACAATCTTGGCTTTTATTTTCATGTTTCTCTGGTTTCTCTGTTCTCTATTAAAAAAAAAAAAAAAAACTGTGTGTACTGGCTGGTATAACTCTCTCCTGCCATTGTTGGTAGTTTCCCTTTTTCCTCTTCTGTTTATATATATGTATATGTATATATATATATATATATATATATATATGTGTGTGTGTGTGTGTGTGTGTGTGTATGTGTATATATATATATATATATGTATATATATATATATATATATATATATATATATATATATATATATATATGTATATATATATACACACACACACACACACACAGATGTATGTAAAAAAACTGTAGTATTTCTTGTAGTACAATGGCTGATAAATTTGATAAGCCAACTAGATTTTAAAAATGCACTTCCTATGGGCACAAGATTCCACAGTCTGATGCCTACAAAGGAGTGCATCTACTGTTTAAGCCCCAGTCACTTAGACATAAATTGCAACATCTGTGCGGGTTTCAATGCCCAAGCTCTTGGTGACAAGTCACTTAGACATAAATTGCAACATCTGTGCGGGTTTCAATGCCCAAGCTCTTGGTGACAATCGCAACAAATTAATATCGAAGGGCCTACTTCCTCAGACTTCTTCGTCTGTTGCTGGATCTTCAAAGGAATCAGGGGCTCAAACCCCCCCAGTAAAAAGCTGAATTAGCTCAGGGAGCACAGAAAACGTTGTTCCTGCCTGGTCTCCGAAAAAGGCTGCCACTGAGCCACCTGCCAAGACATTGAAATTGCTGGATGTGAAGCCTTCAGATCTGACTTTATTGACTCCTCCGTGACACTGAACTCCTAGTTTCTCTGCGGAAGTCATGTCTTTAACTTTAAGGTCTCCTTTTCTTCAGGCGAATCAAAGAAACATTCAAGACCTCACTCCACTTCATTCTCCATTAGATCAAGCGGAGGAGGACAGGATGATGAGATTCCTCAGGATACAAATGGGGGGTTTGCCTGCTCCTTCTCGCACCGGATCGGTGAGCCATCATCCTACCTTTGTGCCCTTGATAACTCCTTCTCCGATCCGACGACCTGCTTTGGAGCCCTTGGATCTGGAAGTTACCAGAGTCGCTACGTTTGATCCTGTGACTCTTCCATTCTCTGCACCGATGACTTCTCTTATCCAATTGGCTTTGACTTTGTTGGAGCATGACGGATCTTGGATCCCAAGTGTCGGGATTCAATCAGAGGGGATGTCCTCTGCTTTGAAGTGTTCTAAGCCATCTCTTTCCCTCGGAGCCTCGGCGCCTGATATCTCTGCTACAGCTCTCCCTTTTTGGGCATGGGATCTGTGAGGGTCCGGGGTTGTCTGCTTCTAGAGCTACAATTCCAGAGGGACTGTCAAGGTCCTCAAATTACTTTTACTCTACCTCCTTCGGATCCTGCTCCTATTCTGACTTCTGTGCCTGAGCCTGCTCATCCTCCCCCTCAGGGACAGCCAGACCCTAAGAGCTTCCGAGCATCTGTCCCTGTGGAGCTCCACCTCTCTTCTGATACCTCCTCGGAACTTTCTACTGAGGAGATCCCTTGAAAGAGACCATATAAAAGGAGGCACCTAGATAACCCTCGAGAATCTTTGACAGAAGACATGGACTTTGATGAAGGGGAATGGTTCCCAAGATCTCCACCTGAAATCCTATCCTGAGAGGTGGTTGTTATACCCAAAGCGTTTCCTTAGAGGAATCTGTATTCCTGAAAGCCTTCGGGTCTGGGCAGTCTATCTTGGGTGATTCCTCCTGCAGATGACCTTATAGACCTGGTCTCCTGCAGGGCATGGAAGGAGCCAGACACCTTGGACCCCATACCAAAAAGTGCTGACAAAATCCTCAGTGCTCCTTTAGATAAGCAGCACTGGACAAAAGGTACCCTGTAATTGCCATGGTTGTTGCGGCAGCCACGAAGAAGGAGCTAGTTGAACAGAGGTCCACTGTCTTCCCCCTAACATGGAAACTAGGACTTTGGACAGATTTGGGAAGAGGATGTACACATCAGCGACCTTCACTCTGCAATCGCTGAGTTACTTGACTGACTACCAGGTTGCAGAAAGACTTGCTAAAGGAATTTAACACTGCCTCAGGATCCATGTCTCAAGAGGAGCAGAAAACATTTTCTGTGAAAGTGCCCACCCTACAATCCATTTTGAACGCATCCATGAGGTTACTCTCACTCTCAAAGGTTCCTCAAGGGCTGCGGGTTCAGGCATTTTCCATAAGGAGACATGCCTGGATGCCATTTTGTGACTTTGCAGAACCTTTCAAGGCGTCATTCATCAGTGCTCCCTTTTACGAACCATGACTGTTTGGATCAACTGTGAAAGATAACTCTCCTGATGTGAAAAAGACAGGAAAACCTTGTCTGCCACTGGAGTCCAATTCTCTACCCACAGAGATCATTTTCCATTAACCAATGTGGAGGTAAGAAGTTGTGGTTCAAGAAATCACAAAGTCCTTTCCAGGATTCACAGGGAGAGGTTTCCCCTAGAGGCAGAGGGAGAAATAACCATTATGGTAGACTCTGCCTACATGGCAGAGAAGGTCTGCAGAACCAAGGATCTAGAGATTCCTTCTTGGTCAGATCTTTCAGCAGTCCTGATCATTTGCCTGACTGATCCTCTCCGGACACAGTTGGGAGGTCCTTTCCTTCTATCTAAATGCTTATCAAGCTATTATAAGCAACCACTGGGTGCAAAGGATCATATCCAGAGGATATTACATTCCCTTTTTCAAAACTTCCATTCGAAAGAAAAATCTCCCTGATGTTCCTGTCAATCAGAGGGAGTCAGCAGCACAAGAAATCGCAAAGCTTCTAGACAAGAGTTCTCCAGAAGGTCCCACCAGACTACACAGGATCCAGAATCTACTGAAGGTTCTTTTTAGTGCCAAAAAATACAGGGGATCTGAGACCAATCCTGGATCTAACTTTCCTAAACAAATTCATAAAGAACTCAAAATTCCAGATGATTATGATACAGTCTGTTCTACCTCTCCTTCAGAAAGACAACTGGATGTGTTCTGTAGATTTTCAAGATGTGTACTATTGCATTAAAGTGAACAGGTACTCTTGAAGTTTTCTCCGGTTCCAGCTGGGAGCCAGTCATTACCAATTCAGAACTCGGCCCTTTGGTCTCACCACAGCCCTCCGGGTGTTCACCAAATGCATGGCAGTGGTAGCATCTCACCTGAGACTGCTCAGATTCAGAGTGTTTCATTACCTGGACTGGCTCCTGACCTCATCAACCAGGCATCTACTCCTCCAAGCGATTATCTGCTTCACCTATTAAATATTGTGGTAATCGCAGTAAATCACAAAAAGTCTCCAGTACAGCCAGTCCAAGTGATAGATTTTATAGGGGCGCATCTAGACATGCTCAGCTGCCTTAGCCCTCTTACCTTCGAACAGAATTCTGTCCTTGAGATTACATATCAGACGAATCTTAGCCATTCCTTTGCCACCTGCAGAATTGGTTCTCAAAGCACTATTTTTGATGGCTTCCACCATAACGTTGGTTCCTATAGTTGGCCTAGAGATGAGGATTCTTCAGCGGGCTCTAGCAGTACAGTGGTCCCTACACAGCTATCCACTGAATCATCCTGTCATGATATCTCAAGTGTGGAAAGACTCCCTGTCTTGGTGGCTCCACTCGAGAGACATCTAAGAAGGACATCCATTTAGCCCCCCCCTCCATCGCCATGTTGACCACGGATGCATCCCAGTTGCGGTAGGGGGTATTACCTGGGACGAGTTGTTCAATCGCGTGATCAACACAGGAGACCAATCTGCATATCAGTGTTCTAGAGATGAAGAGCAGTGCTTTTAGCATTGCAAGCCTTACAGAGCTATCTTCCTCTAGGGACTATTGCAGTTCAAACAGACAACATGTCAGTAGTTTGGTACATCAACAAATGGGGGGGGGGGGCAGATCTTACCCCTCTGTTAAGAATCAGAGTTTGGCAAAGGGTGATCTCTTCCACCCGCTTTGTAGTAGTAATGCACACTCTGGGGAAATCCAGCATTCTAGCAAACAGCACAGCAGAACCCTTCTGATGCCTCATGATTGTTCTCTAAATCGGTCTGTGGCAAACTTGATGTTCTTCAAATGGTGTCAGCCTTGCTGCAACCTCTTTGCATCCCTTTCCAACAACAAATGCAGCAGTTTCTTTGTCTTGATCTAGCCTCAGGAACAGTCAGACACTCTAGTCCATGTTTGGCCCTCTGGTCTCCTTTACGCTTGTCCCCTTCTAATACTTATCCACAAATTTCCCCAGAAAGTGCAGAAGTTGAAGCGCAAAGTGAGCTTCATTGCTCCGTTCTAGCCTTGACAGGTTTGGTTACTCTTCCTTTGGTCTCACCTAATTTGTCCTCCCTGGATGATAGACACAAGTCCAGACCTCCTTTCTCACCATTCAGAAAAAAAAACTCACCCAGATTTGACAGACCTCAAATTGACTGCATGGTTTTTCAAGTTCCAGTGATTGCCAGATATTTCAGGCTTTTCTCCCCAGTTAAAGAAATCTTGGTATGTTCACATAAAGCTTCCACCAGAAAGATTTACAAGAGCAAGTGGAAAACATTCTCCATTTGGGCTCACCAAAAATGAATGGATCCTTTTACTGCTCCTATTCCAGAGGTTCTTGACTTCCTTGCTTCAATTTTTCAGAATGGAGCAAGCTACTCCATTGTCAAGGTACAGTTAGCAGCAATATCTAGTTACCACATAGGTGAAAACTTTTCTTCTTTGGCTTCTTCCAAATTGTGTAAGGCCTTTCTCAGAGGTACTTTCTTACTTAGACCTCCAATCAAAGACCCCACTCTTCCATGGGACTTCACTATTATCTTACAAGCCCATGTTCACTCCCCCTTTGAACCTTCTGCCAAAGTAGATCTCAAATTCTTATAATGGAAAACTTTATTCTTGGTGGCTATTACCTCAGCTAGGAGAGGAAAACTTTATTCTTGGTGGCTATTATCTCAGCTAGGAGCATTTCAGAACACTTTCTTCCAGACTACTGTATTTTGATTTTCCATAAGGACAGAGTCACCCTACATACAAATCTGACCTTTAACAAAAGTTGCTTCTAAAAACAATATCAGTCAAGTCATTAGTCTAGTGTAGTCTTTTTTCCTAATTTTGAGAAGAAGGGCGAATATGCCCTTCACCTATTAGGTGTACATAGACAGTTCTGCATTTATTTGGACAGCACAAAGGCTTTCAGAAAATTTGACCAGTTATTTTCTTTTTCTAAATCAAAATTGGGGAAGTCTGTCTCCAAAATAACCTTAGCTAAATGGATTACAAGTTGCATTTCTTTCTTTTGTTTACTCTGCAAAAGGTGTCACACCACCTGGGTTTGTGAAAGCACATTCTACTGGGTCAATGTCCACGTCAGCAGATTTTTGATCTTCGTGTTTCATTGTTGCAGTCATTACACAATCTGCTGGCAGGTTGCCCTCAGTCGGCCTGATTAACAAAGTCTTGGGTCCTGTGTCGGTTGCTGTCCCTTCATCCATGACGTCAGGTTGTTAAGGGTATAAAACATGCAGCCGACGCCATTACATTAGTCTGTCTTGCTGTGCAGTGCCCGAAGCAGAAGCCATTTGCAAGTGCCGGTCGGCCGACTCCTGAAATTTTCGTTTTGGAGTTTGATACGAAGTCTTCAACTAAAAAGCTAAGTACCCCACTGGGGAAACTTTTTCTTGCTCCTTACCGATGTCAGTAAATGTTAATAATTGCATTACTTGTGAGAAGCAAATACCTCATAAGGATTTTCATTTGTTCTGTATTCCTTGCCTAGGCCCTGACCACAACGTTACCTTGCTGTCGGTTTTGTGCTTTATTTAATCAACGCACTATCACGTCGGTATATTTTTGCTTCTAAATATTTTGACTCGCGCTTTAATCATCCAGAAATGTCGTCTGTTAGCAATCCGACTACCGGAATACCTAAAAAACACAATGAAAAAGGTCGTTGAGGTCCAAAACTGCCGATGACGCTTCTCCTAAGCCAGTCGCCAGTTCGCTGGTACTTAGTGAGGCGCTTTTGCAGCCCCTGATACCCGCTACTTCTGATTCGCAGGCCTCTACTGAGACCCATTCAGAGTCCGGTATGCCACGAGATGCTTCAATTATGGAAACCGCAGATGTCTCTACCTTGGATAGGTCCGGAGCCGCTGTGCAGGCACCGGCTTCTGAGGGTGTTTTCAGGCCTACAGATCTGTATATTAGACCAATGCCATCTTCCAAACTAAGACCAAAATCTCGACCTATGTCTAAAAAACTGACGCCTGGGCTACATGTGCAGGCCCCTATGCCTAAAAAACGAATGATCAAAATGGCTGAAGATTTAATTACTCTGATCAGGGGTAGCCAACCCCCTCCTCCTATGAGGCCTAGGCAAGGCATTGATTATGAATCTTCTGAACAGGATTCTATTTCTTCTGACTCTACTAATGAACAGGATTTGTCTATATCTACTTATGAGGACTCTGCAGAAGATTCCATTCCTTCTGCTTCCCCCGCTGAGGATTTTTTTTTTTTTGGGAAACTTTACATACCTTAAGGGAACATTTCCACTGGGAAAGTCAGGATTTCTCTGAATCTAAAAAGAGACTTGGGGATTTTCTTCTTCTTCCTCAGCATAGGCCTTTGGCTATTCCTCCTGTTCTAGACATTGTTGATGATGTTTTTTCAGAATCTACTATGGCTCCTGATTCCCTGCCTCCGGCTCCTTGTAAGCCAGACAGATACTACAGAGTTCCTGACTCCCACAAATTCCTTTTCAAAAATCCTATTGCAGATCCTGAAACCATTTCTCAGGTTCCCAAGGGCATTAAGGCCTCAACTGCTAAAAATCCTACCCCTTCTGCTAGAGACTCCAGGGCACTGCCTTGGCAATCAGGGCTTTAAACTGTCAATTTCATATGATTAAATGTCAACAGCATATCATGGGACTGCTTAAACAGAAAATAAAGTTTATTTTCTGATTGTGTGGAAAATAAAGATTTACAGAATTTATTGCATTCAGCTGAACAAGTTTGAAAACATACTTTGCAATGAGGTTTTGATTCTTTGGAGGCCTCTTGCAGGGCTGCTGTAACTGGGTCTGTGCTAAGAAGGCATGCTTGGCTCAAAGAGCAAACTCTGCCTGATCATGTCAAAGCAAAATTGTTGGATGCTCCTTTACAACAGGACCGTCTCTTTGGTAATAAGGCTGAAGAAGTTTTAAAAAAGATGGAAGATAAAGCTAAATCTACGCAAACTGTGAAAGATTTCTTACAAGTGCAACCTCCAAGATTTAGTAGGCACTGGCCTACTAAGAACTGGTCCTTTCCAGTTCCCTTGAGAGCCACTCAAGTCAAACCCAGACATTCCAAAGGCTCCAGGTTTCAGTCACAAGGGACTTTTAAAACAAAACAGTGGGGTGCCTCCTCCTCCAAATCTGGAAACAACAAGACACCTCCCTATGATAAGCAGTCTCAATGACTTCCCTTTACACTTACCAAGCACTTACCTTTTAGCCGCCACTTTGGGGGGGGGGAACTGGCACTTCATGCAAGAAATTGGCAACTTGTAACCCAGGACAGATGGGTTTTAAATATAGTATCCCAGGGATACAGATTTCATTTCCACACGTTGCCAATCCCAAACGGATGGCCAGACCTGCCCCCAAATCAGAGTGCAGAGGCCCAGAAACAAGTAATGTCCCTCATGAACATGGGGGCTGTTCAACCAGTACCAGAAGAGGAAAAGGGACAAGGTTTCTATTCAAGACTTTTCCTGGTACCCAGAAAAGACAAATCATGGCATCCAATTCTGGACTTATGTACTCTAAACACATTTCTGGACATTTCAAAATTCAAACTGCTGACTCTTCAACAGTTGCTTCCTATGCTAGGCAATGACGCCTGGTTGGTAACTCTAGACTTAAGAGTCTTACCTGCATATCCCAATCAGGAAATCTTGCAGAAGATACCTCCGCTTCAAAGCAGGCTACTTGCATTACCAGATGTCCTTCAAGGATGCATCTGCAGTCATCACATATGGGTTGTCCTGCCTCAGGCAGCCCTTCGGTCGGCCGGATTCCAAAGTCTGGGTCCGGCGTCGGCTGATGTCGCACTTTCCCTGACGTCAGAGCGCCTGGGGTATAAAAGCATCAGCCGACGCCATCTTCCTCAGTCTTTCTTGCCGCGTGGTGCCCGAAGCAGAAGCAGTTCGCAAGTGCCGGTCGGCCAGCTCCTGTAATTCAGCTAACCGAAGACTTCAAAAGCTAAGTACCCCGTTGGGGACTCTTTCTTGCCTCAGCCGATGTCAGATAAAGTTAATAATTGTTTAACTTGTGGGAAACAAATACCTCATAAGGATTTCCACTCTTACTGCCTCCCCTGCTTAGGCCCAGACCACGACATCTCGGCCTGTTCAGCCTGTGCTTCCTACAACCGACGCACTCTTAGACGTCGGGCGGAGTTCGCAGAGGAGTTTTTTGGGGCTAGTTTTTCATACAAAATGCCATCTGAGACCCCGGTTTCACATTTAATAAAGAAACGGAAAGACAAGGACGGACACACGCGGGCCGCGGTTTCGGCTGAAACCACGGCTAGGCCTACCGCGAGTGTCTCTGTCTCGGCTGAAACAGAGTCCTTGGTACTTCCGAACCCCGAAACCGCTCAACCGACAACCTCGGCCCCGGAGACCCCTGCTGAGTCGGTTATTGAATTTCCTTCAGAAACTGGTGTCTTGGAAACTTCCGACACCATTCCACTAGACAAAACTACTCCAGCACGTGGTGCAGCCAGGCCTCCTGCATCCATGTCCATAAAGTCATTCACCAGGGCTAAAGCTGCTAAGCACACAAAAGCTATGCCTCCCAGGGTTATTCTTCAGGGTCCCTCTTCTAGTTCACAGATCCTAACTTTGGCAGAGGACCTTATTTCCTTAATCAGGGGCTCTCAACCCCATCCGGACAGGGGCTCTCAACCCCCTATAGACAAAAGGCCTAGGGTTGAGCCCTCTGATCACCACTCCTCAGAGGAGGCCTCTGATGGCTCTGCTCACTCGGATTACCAGGAGGAGGCTTTTTTGGCGTACAAGGATTCTGATGCAGAGGAATCTATCCCCTCGGCCTCCCCTCCTGAAGAACTATCCTTCGGGGAGACCCTTCACCCTATGAGAGAGCATTTCAAATGGCAGGGCCAGGAATTCTCTGATTCCAGGAAAAGATTAAGAACCTTTCTACATTTACCTCAGCATAGACCTTTGGCTATTCCTCCTGTTTTGAATGTCATTGATGATGTGTACTCTGAGTCTAGTATAACCCCTGACACTCTTCCCCCGGCCCCTGTCAAACCCGATAGGTACTACAGGGTCCCGGACTCGCATAATTTTCTTTACAAGGCCCACTCTGCTGATCCAGAAACTATTTCCCAGGGCCCTAAAGGGGTTGCAGCTGCCACTACTAAAAGCCCACTCCCCTCTGAAAAGGAGTCCAGGGCTTTAGAGAGATGGGGTAAAAAAGTGTATACTTCTGCTACTCTTTCTATGAGGGCATTAAATTGTCAATTTCATATGATACAGTACCAAGAGTATTTGTTAGATGAATTGCATAAGAAACAGTCTTCATCTGAACCCCTTGATCGCAAATCCCTTCAGGATCTGGTACATAACTCCCAGCAGGTTAGCAACCATTTCTTGCAGTGTGGTTATGATGCATTGGAAGCTTCATGTAGGTCAGCTATGACAGGTGCAGTCATACGTAGGCATGCTTGGCTGAAGGAACAATCTCTGCCTGACCATGTTAAAGCTAAGCTTCTGGATGCTCCACTGGAAAAGCAAAAGTTATTTGGTTCCACTGCTCATTGTGCCAAAATTCAAAATGCTGACTCTACAGCAACTCCTTCCCATGCTGGGCAAGGGGTCTTGGCTGGTGACTCTAGACCTCAAGGAGGCATACCTGCATGTCCCTATCAGACAAAGTTGCAGAAGACACCTCAGATTTCTTGCAGGGTCAGAGCATTATCAATTCTCAGCATTGCCCTTTGGCTTATCTACTGCGCCCAGAGTATTCACGAAATGCCTGGCATCAGTAATTGCACACTGCAGACTTCAGGGGATTCAAATATACCCATATCTGGACGACTGTCTTATACAAGCGGACAGCCAACAAACTTTGGTAAAGGACTTGAATTATGCCATCCACCTACTGCAGGTCTTGGGATATACAGTCAACATTCACAAATCAAGACTTGTTCCATCCCACAGAATAACTTTTCTGGGTGCGGATCTAGACACAACCACCCAAATGGCCTTTCTCACAGAAGAAAAACAAAGACAACTACCGGATTACTTCAAGAATCTGACAAGACAAACTCAGCTGACTGCAAGGAAAATCCTGCAGGCCCTGGGTTACATGGCATCTTGCATTCTCCTGATTCCACAAGCAAGGCTGCATATGAGAAAATTACAATGGTACCTAAGGAGTTTATGGACTCAGCACAGTCACAGCTTAGAAACTTTGATCCCACTCATTCCATGTCTCCAAAAGGAATTTCTGTGGTGGGCTCAAGCCAGCCAGTCGAACAGGGGGCTGCCCTTCAGCAAGCCAAGAGCCAGCCAAACCATTACAACGGACGCTTCAGACCACGGTTGGGGAGCACACATGGAGGGCAGATGTATTCAAGGACTATGGTCACAAAAGGAGCTACGCATGCACATAAACCAAAAGGAAATGCTGGCAGTGATACATGCAATCGAGGCCTTCAAACTCTTTCTGCATCAAGGCCACCTACTAATAAGGACAGACAACACCACAGTTATGTGGTACATAAACAAGCAAGGAGGCACCCATTCCTACCCTCTTTGCAGACTGGCAATGAATCTATGGGAACTTTCCTTGAAACTCAATATACAGCTGCAGTCCCAGTTTGTGCCAGGGAAAGACAATATACTGGCGGACAGCTTAAGCAGAAATATCATGGATGCACACGAATGGATGCTGCACCCAGACATCTTTCTACAGATAACGCAATCATGGGGAAGGCCGGACATAGATCTGTTTGCCTCCCCCCACAATCATCAACTGAAGAAATTCTGCTCAAGGACATAACCACCCACAAACATGGAAAGTGGATGCCCTCTCCTTCAGCTGGAGAACTCTAACAGTGTATGCATTTCCACCTCTCCCATTAATGACCAAGGTTTTACTGAAGATCAGAACAGAGCAGCCAAAAGGGATTCTGATAGCTCCGAACTGGCCAAGACAGCACTGGTACCCACTCTTAAAGAGCATGTCACGTACGAAACCATGGCCTCTTCCTCTATGGACTCTTCTACTAACACAGCACAATTACAAAACTGCATTCCACCCTGAAAACCTTGCAACTAACAGCCTGGAAAATACCTTGACTCCTCCTCAGGATAAGCTATCCCAGAGAGTGAAAGATATTATTATGGAAGCTCGCCGGCCTTCCACAAGGAAGGCATATTCAGCAAAATGGAAAAGATTTCACATTTGGAACACCACAAAGGGCCTAGATGCGACAGTGATGAACATGGCACATATCCTGGAATATTTGGCAGAAATGTTCCACAATGGTCTGTCTTACTCTTCCATTAAGATTCACGCTTCAGCAATTTCAGCAGAGTACAACACTGATCCACCTGTCTTCTCTCATCCTCTCCTAAGACAGTTTCTAAGAGGAATCAAAAACATCAATCCTCCAAGGAAACCACCTCTACCTGCTTGGGACCTTAACTTCGTGTTGGAGAAACTAACACTGCCTCCCTTTGAACCAGCAGCATCTGCAGATCTACAGTTCCTGTCTTGGAAGACTGCCTTCCTTCTGGCCATAACCTCAGCAAGAAGAGTATCTGAGTTACAGGCCCTAATGGCAGTGCAGCCATTTCTTATTTTTCATCAGGACAGAGTTTCATTGAGAACCAATCCTACATTTATGCCAAAGGTGGTATCCAGGGTTTCATTAAACCAAGCTATTCACTTGCCTTCCTTTTTTCCAAATCCACAAAACAAAGGAGAGAAACTTCTGCACACCCTGGACATACACAGACAGTTGCGCTACTACTTGGACAGAACTAAAAGTTACAGAAAAACTGACCAGCTGTTGGTAGCATATGCTGCTGGTACACAAGGAAAAGCAATTTCCAAACAGACAATTTCAAAATGGATAGGGAATTGCATTCGTTTTTGTTACTCCTTTCATGGAAAAACTGTGCCAGCTAACATTAGACCTCATTCCACGAGAGCCACAGCCACCTCCACAGCCTTCTTACGAAGGGTGGCTACCAAGGACATTTTAGAAGCTGCTACATGGAGCTCCGTGCATACATTTGCCATGCATTACAATTTACCTTTATATTCCAGATCCAGAGCAGGCTTTGCTACGGCAGTCCTGCAGGGTATTTTAGCTACACCATCCTTTACATAGGTCCTCCACCCCCAGATTGGCTATGGTATTCTACCCATATGTGATGACTGCAGATGCATCCTTGAAGGACATAGTACAGTTTTGGACCTACCATAAATGTAGATGTCCGATAGGTATGCATCTGCAGTCAGGTTTACCCTCCCTCCTTCCCCTCTGTGGTATTTCTTGGGTACTTACCCCTCTTATAGCTAGCTGGGGGGGATCTGTTATGGTGTATTTGTTTTTATATTACTGTGCATGTTTGGATTTTAAATGCATCTCTCCAAATTTAGCCTTACTTAGAGGGCACCTGGCATCTGGGGCAAGAAAAACTGAGGAAGATGGCGTCGGCTGATGCTTTTATACCCCAGGCGCTCTGACGTCTGGGAAAGTGCGACATCAGCCGACGCCGGACCCAGACTTTGGAATCCGGCCGACCGAAGGGCTGCCTGAAGCAGGACAACCCATATGTGATGACTGCAGCTGCATACCTATCGGACATCTACATTTATGGTAGGTACAAAACTGTACTTTCTCTGCACTGCCCTTTGGCTTATCTACTGTGCCCAGGGTCTTCACAAAGTGCCTGGCTCCAGTAATTGCATTTTGCAGACAAAGAAATATTGAAATATACCCAAACCTGGACGATTGTCTAATTCAGGCAGAAAACAAGGACATTCTTCTAAAACATCTGGCGCTTGTAAAAAGGGTTCTAACTTGTCTAGGGTACACCATAAACAAAAAGAAATCACAACTGGTACCCTCTCAAAAAATTACATTCCTGGGTGCAAGCTTCAATACAACTGCCCAGGTGGCTTACCTTATGCCAGAAAAGCAAATTAATTTGGTAACTTACTTCAAACAGGTGGCCACAAAAACCCTGCTGTTCGCAAGACAAATTCTGCAAGCCTTGGGGTTCATGGCCTCCTGCATTCTTCTAATTTCATATGCAAGACTGCATATGAGGAAACTTCAGTGGTACTTAAAAAGTTTATGGACTCAACGTTGTCACAGCCTGGAAACAGTGATTTTTATCATACCTTGCCTGCAACTACCGTTACTATGGTGGGCAGAGGCCTGCCACCAAAACAAGGGACTGCCATTCACTGCACCCCCTGCCGCCCATACCCTAACTACAGACGCATTGGACTAAGCTTGGGGGGCTCATCAGGCAGGAAAGTGCATTCAGGGCAAATGGAGCCCAAATCAAATGTACCTTCATATCAATCAGAAAGAGATGCCAGCTGTACAGAATGCACTGACAGCCTTCAAGGACTACCTTCATCCAGGACAATTAATGATAAAGACAGACAACACCACAGTTATGTGGTACATAAACAAGCAGGGGGGTACACACTCCTACCCCCTTTGCAGACTAGCCATGACATTGTGGAACACGGCCTTGACCTACCAAATACAACTACAAGCTCAATTCCTGTCAGGAAAGCTAAATGCTCTGGCAGATGAACTAAGCAAAAATCTCATGGACCCACATGAATGGAAACTGGAACCACGGATTTTCAACATGTTGACATGCAAATGGGGGAGTCCAGACATAGATCTTTTTGCCTCACCCCAGAACTATCAGTTGGACAAATTCTGCACAAGAACTCATCGCAAAACAGCCTGGAAAGTGGATGCTCTGTCATTCAGCTGGAAAAACCTATCAGTCTATGCTTTTGCCTCTCTATCTCTTCTCTCCAAAGTTCTACTAAAAGTCAAACAGGACAAACCAAAAATTATTCTGATTGCTCCAGACTGGCCTCGCCAACACTGGTACCCACTCCTGCGCAATGTGTCACACCTTCCACCGTGGCACCTGCCTCAGACACCTTACTGTCTCAGCAGAACTACCAAATTCTGCATACTCAGCTCCAAACTTTGAATCTTGCAGCACGGCTAATCACCTAAATTCCCCCTTAGCATCCCTCAGCAAACCTGTGATGGATGTCATTTTGGAGGCGAGAAGGCCTAGTACTAGAAAATCTTATGCTGACAAATGGAAAAGATTCTGTGCCTAGAGTCAATTGCAAGGAAATAAGCACAGCAATGCCCAATATTCCTCATATTTTACAATGCTTAACTGAGATGATTCCCAAGGGCCTGCCCTTTTCTTCCATAAAAATCCATGCCTCAGCCATTTCAGCTCATTACAACACAGAACCTCTCCTCTTCTCTCATCCTCTGCTAAAGCAGTATCTCAGAGGGGCCAAAAACTAAGACCACCCAGGAGAGCTCCATCCCCTGCCTGGAACCTCAAGTTTGTATTGGAAAAACTCACTCTCCCTCCTTTTGAGCCAGCTGCTACTACAGACGTAAAATTTCTTTCCTGGAAAACGGCTTTCCTTTTAGCAGTCACTTCAGCTAGAAGGATTTGTGAATTACAGGCTCTTATGGCAGTGGAGCCTTTCATTATCTTTCATGCGGACAGGGTGTCTCTCAGGTCCAATCCATCCTTCATGCCTAAGGTTGTATCCAGTGTGGCGCTTAATCAGACCATTCATTTGCCAACTTTCTTCCCCAATCCACAGAACAAGGGGGAGTGGATTCTGCATTCATTGGATGTACTCAGACAACTTAGATTTTACTTAAACAGGACAAACTCTTTAAGAAAATCTGAACAACTACTGGTGGCATTTGCTGCAGGGACAGAGGGAAAGGCTATTTCAAAGCAGACTATTTCCAAATGGATAAGCCATTGTATTAGTTTCTGCTATATGCACCATGGTAAAACTATCCCCCAGGGGATCAGATCTCATTCTACCAGGGCTGCATCTACTTCTACAGCCTTTCTCAGAGGTGTTCCTACCAGAGACATTCTAGAAGCTGCTACCTGGAGCTCAGTTCATACGTTCACCAAACATTACCATTTATCTTTCTTCTCTAAATCCAGGGCCGGCTTTGCCACTGTTGTCCTGCAGGGCCTTATAGCTGGTCTTAATGCTGTATAAATCCATCCTCCCAACCATAGCTTTGGGAATCTACCCAAATGTAATGACTGCAACAGTGAAACACGAAGAACATAGTACAGTTGTGTACACTTACCATAAATGTAGATGTTAAGAGTGTATTCACTGTTGCAGTCCTGGTTACCCTCCCTCCAGCCCCCTGTTTTTCTCTTACTATATCTCTACTTTCTTTTACTATGCTTAAAAGCCTTTTTGGTGTATTTGCTTTTGTTTGGAGGTATATTTTTTTGTGTTTTTAATGATTATATAAATATATATTTTTTGCTCCCCATTTGGGGGCACCTGACATCTGGGGCAAGAAAAACTGATGTAATGGCGTCAGCTACCCCCTGACATCATGGAAGAAGGGACAGCAACCGACGCAGGACCCATGACTTTGTTAATCAGGCCGACTGAGGGCAACCTGCCAGCAGATTACCCAAATGTAATGACTGCAACAGTGAATACACTCTACCATCTACACTTATGGTAAGTGTACGCAACTGTACTTTCTAACTTGTCTAGGGCACACTATAAACGAAAAGAAATCACAACTGGTACCCTCTCAAAAAATTACATTCCTGGGTGCAAGCTTGAATACAACTGCCCAGATGGCTTTAGTTACACCAGAGAAGCAAAGTAATTTGGTGACTTACTTCAAACAGGTGGCCACAGAAACCCTGCTTTCTGCAAGGCAAAATCTGCAAGCGTAGGAGTTCATGGCCTCCTGCATTCTTCTAATTTCATATGCAAGACTGCATATGAGGAAACTTCAGTGGTACTTAAAAAGTTTATGGAGTCAAAGTTGTCACAGCCTGGAAACAGTGATTTTTATCATACCTTGCCTGCAACTACAGTTACTGTGGTGGGCAGAGCCCTGCCCCCAAAACAAGGGACTGCCATTCACTACACCCCCTGCCGCCCATACCCTAACTACAGACGCATCGGACTAAGCTTGGGGGGGCTCATCAGGCAGGAAAGTGCATTCAGGGCAAATGGAGCCCAAATCAAATGTACCTTCATATCAATCAGAAAGAGATGCCAGCTGTACAGAATGCACTGACAGCCTTCAAGGACTACCTTCATCCAGGACAATTAATGATAAAGACAGACAACACCACAGTTATGTGGTACATAAACAAGCAGGGGGGTACACACTCCTACCCCCTTTGCAGACTAGCCATGGCATTGTGGAACACGGCCTTGACCTACCAAATACAACTACAAGCTCAATTCCTGCCAGGAAAGCTGAATGCTCTGGCAGACGAACTAAGCAGAAATCTCATGGACCCACATGAATGGAAACTGGAACCACGGATTTTCAACATGTTGACACACAAATGGGGGAGCCCAGACATAGATCTTTTTGCCTCACCCCAGAACTGACAAATTTTGTACAAGAACTCCTCACAAAACAGCCTGGAAAGTGGATGCTCTATCCTTCAGCTTTCCCCCTCTACCTCTGCTCTCCAAAGTTCTACTAAAAGTCAAACAGGACAAACCAAAAATGATTTTGATTGCTCCAGACTGGCCTCGTCAGCACTGATACCCATTCCAGCGCAATGTGTCACACCTTCCACTATGGCACCTGCCTGTCTCAGCAGAACAACCAAATTCTGCACACTCATCTCCAACCTTTGAATCTTGCAGCATGGCTAATCACCTAAATTCACACTTAGCATCCCTCAGCAAACCTGTGATGGATGTCATTTTGGAGGCGAGAAGACCTAGTACAAGAAAATCTTATGCTGACAAATGGAAAAGATTCTGTGCCTGGAATAAATCTCAAGGGATAAAGTACAGCAGTGCCCACCATTCCTCAGATTTTGCAATACTTAACTGAGATGCTTCACAAGGGCTTGTCCTTTTCTTCCCTAAAAATCCATGCCTCAGCCATTTCAGCTCATTACAACACAGAACATCCCCTCTTCTCTCATCCCCTGCTAAAGCAGTATCTCCAAGGGGCCAAAAACCTAAGACCACCCAGGAGAGCTCCAACCCCTGCCTGGGACCACAATTTTGTATTAGAGAGCTCACTCTCCTTCCTTTCGAGCCAGCTGCTACTGCAGACTTAAAATTTCTCTCCTGGAAAACAGCTTTCCTTTTAGTAGTCACTTCAGCTAGAAGGATTTCCGAATTACAGGCTCTTATGGCAGTGGAGCCTTTCATTATTTTTCATGTGAACACTGCATCTCTCAGGACCAATCCATCCTTCATGCCTAAGGTGGTATCCAGTGTGGCTCTTAATCAGACAATTAATTTGCCAACTTTCTTTCCCAATCCACAGAACAAGGGGGAGCGGATTCTGCATTCATTGAATATATGCAGACAACTTAGAGTTTACTTAAACAGGACAAAATCTCAAAGAAAATTTGAACAACTACTGGTGGCATTTGCTGCAGGGGCAGAGGGAAAGGCTATTTCAGAACAAACCTTTTCCAAATGGGTAAGCCATTGTATTCGTTTCTGCTATATGCACCATGAAAAAACTCTATCCCCCATGGGATCAGATCCCCTTCCACCAGGGCTGCATCTACTTCAGCAGCCTTTCTCAGAGGAGTTCCTACCAGGGACATTTTAGAAGCTGCTACCTGGAGCTCAGTTCATACGTTCACCAAACATTACCATTTATCACTTTTCTCTAAATCCAGAGCTGGCTTTGCCACTGCTGTCCTGCAGGGTCTTATAGCTGGTCCTAATGCTGTATAATTCCCTCCACCCAACCATAGCTTTGGGAATCTACCCAGATGTAATGACTGCAACAGTGAAACACGAAAAACATAATACAGTTGTGTACACTTACCATAAATGTAGATGTTCGAGTGCATTCACTGTTGCATGCCTGGTTACCCTCCCTCCAGCCCCCTATTTTACTCTGGCTATACCTCTACTTTCTTTCACTATGCTTTAAAAGCCCTTCTGGTGTATTTGCTTTTGGGATTGGAGGTCTATTTTATGTGCTTTTATTTTTATTTGTTCCCGATTTGGGGGGCACCTGACTTCTGGGGCAAGAAAAACTGATGTAATGGTGTCGGCTGCATGTTTTATACCCGTGACGACCCGACGTCATGGAAGAAGGTGCAGCAACCGAAGCAGGACCCAAGACTTGTTAATCAGGCCGACTGAGGGCAGCCTGCCAGCAGATTACCCAAATGTAATGACTGCAACAGTGAATACACTCTTAACATCTACATTTATGGTAAGTGTACACAACTGTACTTTCTAGAGTATCTATTGATATTTCTGCAGCCACCTCCTGGTCAACTACTCATGCCTTTGTTGCACATTGCAAGTTCGATGATATATCCGGAAATAAAGCACCGTTTTGCTCTGCGGGTGCTCCAGAATATCCTTCCATGAGAGCCCACTCATGGGATATGTAGCTGGAAACTCTGTTGAGGAACAAATGAAAATGACAACATCAGATAATGAAGTTATGTACTCACCATAACATTCCATCTGTGTTGTCCATGTTCATTCTTCCTGAGCCCCCCCCCCCCCATCCCCCTTTCTTTCTGGAAAGACCTAGAGGTGTTGCAGGAACCACTGTTACTTTTGAGCTCCTGATTTTATCATTTTCCTATCTTTTGATAATTTTTATGTATGTACATTTATTTATTATGCATATACAGCTGCAGCAAACTTGATCAGATGTAATCTGGAAGATAGGGGCATTATGGGTAAGGGAGGTGCTTTTGAGTCTGATACTAAGCTGTAAAAGCATCGGAGTTGAATCAGAGCCCACAGGTTGAGGAAGAATGAAAATGGACAAAACAGCTGGAATATTATGGTGACTTAACTTCTTTTTTACGAAGTCAGTAATACATTACATGGCTTTACAGGCAAAAGTAGTAAGTTTAATGGGTCTGTAGTTTCCTTGGACTGTTGGGGGTACCCTCTCTTATGGCTGGACATCACTGCAGAGTGCCATGACCCTGGAACATATCCTTTGGCTACGCTTAGGTTTGACAAATTTAAGGAGGTGAACAGCAAGAACATACTTTATACTGTTTCGTAGACAACCTGATATATTGTTGGGCCAACCGAAGAGATGCTTTTGGTCTTGGAGAGTGTTGTAAAGATCTGATCCTTAGAGATGGTGGAGGTGAAAATGGCTCTGGGATGTTTGGAGGGGAGATGGCAGTTTCAGAAAGTTATAACAAGCTGATTTGCTAGTGTGATTGGCAATGTTTTTAGGATTTGAATGGGAGGTGCCATTATAGGTATGTTCAGGGCAGTGATTTGAATTCTTCATTAGTTTTCTAATGTAGGTAAAGAAGGACTCTTCATTATCATTAAAGATCATGTGCAAAGATTTTTGTTAACATTTCTTTTTGCATAAGTATGCTTTGTGTAAAGCAGGCTGATTATAAATAAATAGATTTTACTTTAGTTACTTTGGTGAAGCTGTGCTTATCAAGCATAGTAAACTTACATTGGCATGTACTGTAGGCTGAGCAGATGTCCTGATGTTCTTCTCGTTTCACTGTTGCAGTCATTACATTTGGGTAATCTGCTGGCAGGTTGCCCTCAGTCGGCCTGATTAACAAAGTCTTGGGTCCTGTGTCGGTTGCTGTCCCTTCTTCCATGATGTCAGGTCGTCAGGGGTATAAAACATGCAGCCGACACCATTACATCAGTCTTTCTTGCCGCGCTGTGCCCGAAGCAGAAGCAATTTGCAAGTGCCGGTTGGCCGACTCCTGAAATTTTCATTTTCGAGTTTCAGAACCGAAGTCTTCAACTAAAAAGCGAAGTACCCCGTTGGGGAAACTTTTTCTTGCTCCTTACCGATGTCAGTAAAAGTTAATAATAGCATTACTTGTGGGAAGCAAATACTCATAAGGATTTTCATTTGTACTGTATTCCTTGCCTAGTACCTTGCTGTCGTTTTTTTGCTAAATTTAATCAGCACACTATTAAACGTCGGTACATTTTTGCTTCTAAATATTTTGGCTCACACTGTAATTATCCAGAAATGTCGTTGGTTAGCAATCCGACTACCAGAATACCTAAAAAAATGCAAAGAAAAAGACAGAGACAGGCCGACGTCCAAAACTGACGACTACGCTTCTCCTAAGCCAGTTCGCCGGTACTCAGTGAGGCGCTTTCGCAGCTCCCGATACCCGCTACTTCTGATTCGCAGGCCTCTACTGAGACCCATTCGGAGTCTGGTATGCCACGAGATTCTTCAGTTATGGAACCCGCGGATGTCTCTACCTTAGATGGGTCCGGAGCCACTGTGCAGGCACTGGCTTGTAAGGGTGTTTTCAGGCCTATAGATTTGTATATTAGACCGATGCCATCTTCAAAACTAAGGCCAAAATGTAAATCTATGTCTAAAAAACTGACGCCTGGGCCACATGTGCAGGCCCCTATGCCTAAAAAACAAATTATCAAACTGGCTGAAGATTTAATTACTCTGATCAGGGGTAGCCAACCTCCTCCCCCTTCTAAGAGGCCTAGGCAAGATATTGATTATGAATCTTCTGAACAGGATTCTTTTTCTTCTGACTCTTCTAATGAACAGGATTTGTCTATACCTACTTATGAGGACTCTGATGCAGAAGATTCCATTCCTTCTGCTTCTCCACCTGAGGATTTCTCTTTTGGGGAAACTTTACATACCTTAAGGGGACATTTCCACTGGGAAAGTCAGGATTTCTCTGAATCTAAAAAGAGACTTTGGGATTTTCTTCTTCCTCAGCATAGGCCTTTGGCTATACCTTCTGTTCTAGACATTGTTGATTATGTTTTTTCAGAATCTAGTATGGCTCCTGATTCTCTGCCTCCGGCTCCTTGTAAGCCAGACAGATACTACAGGGTTACTGACTACCACAAATCCCTTTCAAAAATCCTATTGCAGATCCAGAAACCATTTCTCAGGGTCCCAAGGGCATTAAGGCTTCTACTGTTAAAAATCCTACCCCTTCTGATAGAGATTCCAGGGCGCTGGATAGATGGGGTAAGAAGGTTTACACTTCTGCAACCTTGGCAATCAGGGCTGTAAACTGTCAATTTCATACGCTTAAATATCAACAGCATATCATGGGACTGCTTAAACAGAAAATGATGTTAACTTCTGACTGTGTGGAAAATAAAGATTTGCAGGATCTATTGCATTCATCTGAACAAGTTGGAAAACATACTTTGCAATGTGGTTTTGATTCTTTGGAGGCCTCTTGCAGGGCTGCTGTAACTGGGTCTGTGCTAAGAAGGCATGCTTGGCTCAAAGATCAAACTCTGCCTGATCATGTTAAAGCAAAATTGTTGGATGCTCCTTTACAACAGGACCGTCTCTTTGGTAATAAGGCTGAAGAAGTTTTAAAAAAGATGGAAGATGAAGCTAAATCTGTGCAAACTGTGAAAGATTTACAAGTGCAACCTCCAAGGTTTAGTAGGCACTGGCCTACTAAGAACTGGTCCTTTCGAGTTCCTTCGAGAGCCACTCAAGTCAAACCCAGACATCCCAAAGGCTCCAGGTTTCAGTCACAAGGGACTTTTAAAACAAAACAGTGGGGTGCCTCCTCCTCCAAATCTAGAAACAACAAGACACCTCCCTATGGTAAGCAGTCTCAATGACTTCCCTTTACACTTACCAAGCACTTACCTTTTAGCCGCCCCTTTGGGGGGGGAACTGGCACATCATGCAAGAAACTGGCAACTTATAACCCAGGACAAATGGGTTTTAACTCATTCACTCCGGAGCAGCTCTGAAAAAGCTGCCTTCTTAATTCCACCATAGGAACAACAGTGCAGCCTGAGCTCATTTTTAGAAAATCCATTTGTAATACTATACAGAAAACAAATGTTCATAACTGTTTAAATATAAGAGCTACACTAAAAATGTAAACGCGAACGTTGTTCAGCAGACACTGACCTTTCCACAGTGTAAATGTTGATAGTGCATATCAAAGTCATTATTAAATATTTGGCAAGGAATGCTGATATTGTGCATATTTTTACCTTTTTGGAAAAGCAAAGCACAATATTCTGGTCTATGTACCATGCAGACCCATACAATTTGAATTTAACATGTTAGTATGAATGTCAGCTTTAAAATGATACCTTAACCATTACTGTGTGATGCTCCTTCCATGAGATATTCACAGAAATATGGTTAATGTATTATTTCTCACAATAGATAAATAAACAAAGCATAATATCTCATCACCTGTAACAGACAGAGCCTACATATCAGTGTAGAAGTTGTGCATCTGAATGTCAGCTTCAAAATGACGCATCATTTGTGTGATTACCATGCTCCCTCGCAAAGATATGGGCATAATAATGAGAGGTATTGTAAATGTATAATGTTCATATTCGTACAAGACTAAACAAACTGTGATATCTGTACATACATACAGTGCACATACACAGTTCTTTTACCATGTTGTAAGGAGTAACACTGTCTTCAAAATGAGGTATTACTTCACACAATGAGATGCTCCCTTGCAAATTTATTTACCAAAATATGAAAAAAATCATAATTTCCATAACCTAAGTCCGAAACAAACTTGGATATCTGCCTATGAGTACAACATACAGGCACCATTCTTTTACCATGTTAGAACTGTAAATAATCTTTTCAAAATGAGGTATTACTTAGCATATTCAGATGCTCCCTTGCAAAGTTATTTACCAAAATATGAAATAAAAATCATAATTTCCATAACCTAAATCCAAAACAAACTTTGATATCTGCACATGTGTCAAACATACAGGCACAGTTCTTTTACCATGTTAGAACCAGCAATACTGTCTTCAAAATGAGATATTACTTGGCACATTTAGATGCTCCCTTGCAAAGTTATTTACCAAAATATGAAAAAAAATCATAATTTCCATAACCTAAGTCCCAAACAAACTTTGATATCTGCCTATGAGTACAACATACAGGCCACATTCATTTACCTTGTTAGAACTATAAATAATCTTTTCAAAATGAGGTATTACTTGGCACATTCAGATGCTCCCTTGCAAAGTTATTTACCAAAATATGAAAAAAAAATCATAATTTCCATAAGAGTAATTTGCCAAGCTCAGAGAAATGAATTTTACAAAACACATTTCATAACCGTGTTTTACTTTACTATATTGGTCCGACTTGGTCATGGGTGTTTTCCATTCTTCTCACAAACTGCATGTTAGCAATCTTGCATGGCTCTCCTCACGCCATTGTGGAGGTTGGTCAAGAACAACGCAATGCCCTCCTCAGTTAGGTGAATGCCATCCGTTCTGAACAGGTGAACATCTTCCGCGGTGATGCCGTTATGGCAGATTGTAGATCCACCGACCCTGTGCATCAAGCCATGCATGAACGCATTCTGTAAACGTCTGAACAGCAGAAGACAGTCTTACCTTACCTGATATAAAGCATGGGTGGACACTGACAAGGGTGCACAGCCAGGACACATCTATATTACTAAGCTCTTCCTGTCATCTAAAGTCTACACATGCCTGATAAAAGCAGAATAAAAAAACAAGACTTGCAGGATGGTTACTGACATATTAGATTGTACGTTCTGGCACTCTCCTTAAACAGTTGTTCTTTCTCAGTATCTTCACCAGCTCCTTACCACAGTTATTTGCCAAACTCTCAAAAATATATTTTACACAATACATTTCATAATAGAGGTTTACTTACCGTAGTGGTCCCTACTTGGTCATGGGTGTTTTCCATTCTTCTCACAAGCTGCATATTACCAATCCTGCATAGCTCTCCTCACACCATCACGGAGGTCAGTCAAGAACAATGCAATGCCCAACTCAGTTAGTTGAATGCCATCCCTTCTGAAAAGGTGAACATCTTCCGCAGTAATGCTGTCATGGCAAATTGTAGATCCAC
Organism: Protopterus annectens; assembly: GCF_019279795.1. Lineage (NCBI taxonomy): Eukaryota > Metazoa > Chordata > Ceratodontiformes > Protopteridae > Protopterus > Protopterus annectens. The sequence goes on from NC_056737.1 coordinate 274,115,967, forward strand.
CAACCCTGTGCATCAAGCCATGCATGAAGACATTTTGTAAACATCTGGCCTTCTGAGCTGCCCATTGACTGTTTGCTGTCTTCCATATCTGTCTAGGAATCATATCAGACCACACAAAATGACAACATGGCCACCACACTGCAGTTGTTCAAAAATTGCTGTAATTTGAAACTGTAGCCTTCCAAGTGGTTGACTGATGACATCATTCTCTCCAATGTGCAGCACAAGAATGTCGGGCTCAGAGTAGATGGAACATCTCTCGTCCAACAACTGCAGTACTCCGCTCCAATACATACCTCTTCTTGCAATCCAGTATACCTTCACAGTGGATGTGGGCAAGCTGAAGTTGTACTGGTTTTCAGTTTTGGAGGCATGGCTGGCAGCCCATTGAATGTAGGAATGGCCACATACCCACATGCACACTTGTCGTCGTTCTGCTCGTGAAGCCATGTCAGTGGGCAAACCTGCACAGGAAAAAAAATGCAAATAGATTGCTACTGATGTTTGACAGATCTATTGGAAGACTACACACACACACACACACACACATATATATATATATATATATATATATATATATATATATATATATCTGTATCTATATCTATATGTGTGTATATCATATGCATTACCTGGTTAGACTATACAAATCTTCACTCCTATCCACAGGGGCATTATTCTTTTCATTAGAAAAAAAGATCATACTTCTCATAACTATGGTCCCAAACAAACTGATATCTGGACATGTGTATGGCATACAGGTACAGTTCTTTTTATATCTTGCAAGTAGTAATACTGTTTTCAAAATGAGCTACTACTTAGCTAACACGTTCCCTGACAGTTATTCACCAAATATGAAACAATATCATAATTTTCATAACCAATTTCCTAAACAGAATGTGATATCGGTACACCCGACAAAGTTCTTTTTCCATCTTGTAAGTAATAAAACTGTCTTCAAGATGCCAAGTTCCAGAATTTTAGAACTAAATATGAAAAATATCTGTAGCACTCATAAACATATAGAGTGTCCCACACCTGTCCTTGCAATGTGATAATGACTTTTAGAAATGTGAATAACAGTGATAGCTGCTAACGATTTTATATGAGAAGTGCTAATGACTCAGTATTGTACTGTAACTGCACAAATAATGTGATAATCACCTGCATGTCTTGACTGCAAAATTCTGCATGCGCTAACAAAAGGTGATAATTGCTCCACATAACCTTTTGTGGAAACATTCATTACTATCATGGTGCAACCATTCTGTAAGACTGAGTCATTACCATCTGTCAGGAAAAGCCAGCTACAAACAGTTTGTGTTTGACACTTACACAAATGTGCCAACTATTTATGCAAACACACTCAGGTTAACTACAAAAAACAGTTAACTACAACACAAATAAATAATCATAGAAATGGTCTGTCTGGCCAATATCTTGTGTCTGTAAGGTATGCCAAACTACCATAATATATGCGGACAAGTATTATTTTATAGATTTTCTGCCTTTGCCTGCAACAAAAAACTGCCCCTGTCCAGCTGTGTACGCAGAAGCACCAAAATGACACAGTAAACTATGTTGCCCAGTGGTCACTTCAGCAGTCTGACAGTGTATGCACAATCACTTCCCTGAGGCACAATGAAATGGTAATATTGTCCTAAATATATGGTTGAGCAATTTTAAATCTCAACAACATAAAATACCACAGCAAGCCTTTCATATAAACTGATATTTTTTAAAAATAGTTCAGCTAACAGAGTACATTATGATAGAATTGTAAACATAAAAAAAATATTTGCTGAGACAGTATGCAGAAAAATAGTGGCACATGGGTAAAACACACACTTTGGAAGCAAAGACTTTGTCATGGCAAGTAGCAGAATTAAAGAAAAATTAAACTTGATTTCCCTAACTTATGACTGGCAGATGCCATAATTATTATACAACAAAACTGAATTACTCCCTCACTAGAATATACTTTTAAGTCAAGCATCAGTCAAGTCCTAGAATAATATATATATATATATATATATATATATATATATGTGTGTATATATATATATATATATATATATATATATATATACACACACATATAAAATGGGTGTGACGAGGGTGGACAGGATTAGGAATAAGTATATTAGAGGGTCAGCCCAGGTTGGAAGGTGTGGAGACAGACAGAGAGAGGCAAGATTACGTTGGTTTGGACGTGTGCTGAGGAGGGATGCAGAGTATATTGGGAAAAAGATGCTAAGGATGAAGCTGCCAGGTAACAGGAAAAGACGAAGGTCTAAGATGAGGTTTATTGATGTGGTGAGAGAGGACATGCAGGTGGTTGGTGTGACACAGCAAGATGCAGAGGACAGGAAGAAATGGAAACAGGTAATCTGCTGTGGCGACCCCTAATGGGAGCAGCCAAAATATATATATATATATATATATATATATATATATATATATATATATATATATATATATATGTATATATATATATATATATATATATACACACACACACACACATATACAAACACACACACAAATTTATTCCATGCTCACTTGTGGATGAAGAGCATAACAAGTCAAGACCATAAATCAGAACCACAGGCACACAGAACAGCCCAATACAAATCAGTATACATGCAATTTTTGAAAACATACTTTAAAAATACCTCAGAATAAGGCCAAACACACTATATATGGACAGCTGCATGCATAAAATTTTGAACTTAGTGGAGAAGCCTTGTTCCCTCCTTGCTGTCACTTATTCCTGGGTCAAATCATATGACAAACTGGTCACAGTCCCTAAAAGACTGAAGCCATAAGCGTAATAACCACAATCTAATACATGCCTCTCAACCTCATAGTACAAGAAATCAGGACAAAGCATAAAATAATAGTGAGACAAAGGCACTAAAATAGGGACAGATTTAATGTTCTGCTGAGCTGTGGAAGATTGCTTCTAGTAGAGTGAAATACTGGGAACTGTGAAATATTCCTAGCTTGTTCATATTCACCTCAACGGTAACCTTACTGCAGGCTTCCCATACGTGTCAAACAGAGCAACTTGAGGACCCTATTCAAGCGCAACCTTTCAGTGGATGGCAACCCACAACTTTATCCCAGTGCTTCCACCTCTGTCTATCATTGACAGGGGCAGCAAGTGCTGACTTTACCAACGGCTGCAATAAGTAACTCTGCCTCACGAAAGTTGGACTCCAAAAACAGTTCTGGGCTGGGAAATATCAAAACAGCAATGTTCTGAAACAGAAAGCATTTAATTTTTCTGGATGTTCTGGATCTGACCAGCAACTATAACACATCTATTTTACTACTTCCATGCACAAAAATAACATTATACTGCAATGAACTGCACAGGACCAGTGATAGGAAGACAGACAATGAAAGTACCTAAAGCACCATATCATGAACAAAGCACTCAAACATATAAGGATCATATTCAACTGGACGTATAAGAGAATTAAGTACCTTTATCTGTACTTTTTTTTTCAAAAACATACAGTATTTAAATTGATTTTAACTTTGTGTTGCAGGAATATTAAGTGAACTGGAAGTTAGTCAGTGTTTGCTGAATTTTGTTATTTGCAAGTAATTACAGGTGTGGGGGTAGCCACATTCTTTGATTTTCTGTCCTTGCCTATTTAAGTGGTACAGTGTGAAATATTTTCTGCTTAAAAACCTCAGCTTTGGCCGGCTAAGAATTGCTGTATTCAACTGGACGTATAAGAGAATTTAACTACCTTTATCTGCACTTTTGTTTTCAAAAAAATACAGTATTTAAATTGATTTTAACTGTGTGTTGCAGGAATATTAACTGAACTGGAAGTTTTGACTCTGCTCTTCAGTTAGTCCCACCCACCCTTCCTGTTTTTGTTTTGGTGTTAATCTTAGTGGCCTTGAAACTGCCCGCCCCTCTTGTAAATTTGTGTTTGGATACTCCTTCTGGGCCCATCTCATTTGCTCACTCAACTGAGTGCAGTGAGATCATATTCTGATTTCAGGCACTCCTACTGTGTACAAAGAGAGCATCTGGGAAACAGAAAAAAAAGAAAATTAAGCTTGTTTCCTCCCTTTCCTGTTAAGTGGTATAGACTATTTGTAGGCTTCTGAGCCCCCAAGCCCTTCTGTGTTGGAGGGAAGCCTTCTAGCTTAGTTTTTTTTTCTTATAACTAGCCAGTTTTCTAGTTTCAGCACTCAAATCTGTTTCTTTGATCTCAGCACTTGTTCAGAAAGAAAAAAAAAATTCATCTGCTTTTACTGTACTTGTGTTTCTACCAACTTTATTTTACTTTTGCATCATCTTAAAAGTACTCAGTTGTATTTATTACTGCTTGGTGTAACTCATTCTAAGCCTTTTGGTTTAAACACTTGGGCTTCGGACCAGTTGTTTTGCACTGAGAGGGTTTGTGGTTTGCACTGTAGTGGCAGAACAGGTAGCTTACATCCTTCTAGGTTGGGAACTGCTGATTGAGGGCTCAGTGTCTGTTATTCTAAAAGTGTATTAATTCTGGTTTAAGCTCTTGGGCTTTCAGGCCAATTATTTTACATTAAGAGGGTTCATGGTCTGCACTCTTGTGGGAGGAGAGGCTGGACTCTGCCCTTCTGAGCTGGGAATTTCTGGTTAAAGGCTTATAGTGCATGCATATCTGAACTGCTTCTTACTGAAGTTGGTGCGCCTTGTTTGCTGTGGCATAGACTGGATTCGGGCCTGCTGGATCTAGCTTTGTTTGTGTAACTTGAGCACTAATCCAGGCATTCTCTAAAGTATTCAATTGTATTTATTACTGCTTGGTTGTAACTTGATTAAAGTGTAGCTATCATTCTAAGTCTTTTGGATTAAGCACTTGGACTTCAGACCAGTTGTTTTACATTAGGAAGGTTTGTGGCATGCACTGTGGTGGCAGGACAGGTAGCTTTCATCCTTCTAAGTTGGGAACTGCTGATTGAGAGCCCAGTGTCTGTTATTCTTAAAGTGTATTAGTTCTGTTTTAAGCACTTGGGATTCAGGCCAGTTATTTTACATTAAGAAGGTTCGTGGTCTGCACTCTTGTGGGAGAAGAGGCTGGACTCTGCCCTTCTGAGCTGGGAATTTCTGGTTAAAGGTTTATAGTGCCTGAATATTTGAACTGTATCTTACTGAAATTCATACACCTTGTTTGCTGTAGCATAGACTAAATCCAGGCCTGCTGAATCTAGCTTGTTTATATGCTTATTGTTTCTTTGCTTGTTATTTCCCTGGAACGCTAATTCCACCTAATACGTGGCTTCTCAGCGCTTCTGTGGATCACTAGTGATATCTGCATTGCTTACTGTACTTATTTCCTTGTTTCACTTGAAAGAAAGTTACTGTTTGTCGTTTTTGCATTTAAGTTACCTGTAACAAAGGTCAGTTGTCAATCTCCTCTTTTGGTCCAGCTGGTGAATCTGGGAATCTTGAGGCAATGTTACAACTGCCTCATGTATACAGACAACCCTCTCCTCCTGCCAACAAATTCCAACACATGTGAGAGATGCAACCATATAGCCAAACTGGAGGCTAAGCTCTCTCAACTCAGTACTGGCATAACCAGTCAGGAGGAGAAGGAAACCACACTCACTACAATTCCAGTCTCACATAGACCTACCACGACAGCAAACCAAACACATAATCACACAAAAACATACCCGGAGGCTCTAAATAAAGATCTGCCTAAGCAGCAGAGACCTCCAAAGCAGACACCCAAGCAACCGCTACCCCAAAACAAAACACATGCAACACATATCTCACAAAGCCAGTGTGCCGAACAGTCACAGCCCTTAAGACTAAACAACACACCTGATACACTTGTAATAGGTGACTCTATCGTCAGGCACACTGACGTCCCGCTCACCAGGCTGGACAAGGAGAGGGTCACGGTGAGCAGCCTGTCTGGCGCTAGGATCCGCCACATAACACAAGCACTCAGGTCACTCCAAGGCAAGTACAAATATGACTCAGTCATTGTCCATGCTGGTGTGAATGACCCGAGACGTACCTCCCTGGACTACATGAAAAGAGACATAAAGGAGCTCTCTGAGCATGTAGTCCAGGCCGGTATGACCCTGACCTTGAGTAGCATCTTACCCTCACCAAGAATGATGCCACAATATGAAGACAAGATGATGAATTTCAACAATTGGCTTAAGTACTGGTGTCATTCAAAGGGGATCCAATGCCTATCAGCCTGGGATGATATGCTCGACAAGCCACAATGCTTCGCTAGGGACGGCTTGCACCTGTCACCACTGGGCTTTCGGATATTGGCAAAGGCTCTTCCACCCCCATAGTGCCTTTTTTAGGCAAGGCTCAAAAGACAAACCCACCTCCATAGGTATCACAAGGGATAAGAAACTAAGAGTAATGCTACTCAACACCAGAAGTCTAAACCTCAAGATGCACGCACTCGAAACTCTCCTTAGCATGGAGAACATCGATATCTGTGCAGTAACAGAAACCTGGTTCAGGGCTCCCGAGAGCACCCCAGCACTACCAGGTTATACCTCATACCATGATTTTCGGCCCAAAAACTTGGACCGAACCACAAAAGGACGGGGAGTATCGATATTCATCAAAGATACCCACACCTCCAGGTTGGTGGCAAAGCACGAAGCATCAGAGACTATCCATGTGCAACTATCAGTGGGTAAAACTGCCTTCCAGTTTATAGCCTGCTACAGACCACCCTCCCAAACCCAGGAATCCCACTCGGCCTTTCTGAGAACACTGGAAAATATGAAGGTCTCTCCAAACACCATTATATTGGGCGACTTCAACTACCCAAACATAGACTGGGAGCATTACTCTAGCTCCAACACCCTAGCTCAAAGGTTCCTAGAATTTATAAACTCAAATGCTATGGAACAACTTGTTACCACTCCCACAAGAGGGGAAAACATACTGGACCTGATCATCACCAACATATGCTCCAGACCAGAAGTGTATCCCTCACTGGTAAGATCAGACCATAAACTAATCTCACTGGATATTCACGTCCCGACCCCACCCCCTGCCCAGAAAACCACAGTGAAAAACTTCTCTAAAGCAAATTTCACACTCCTCAAAACCGAGGTGGAATCCTTCAAAGCCCCCGGGCCTGTGGAAAATACGTCCCAGACCGCAGAATCCTTTATAAACGCATTCTATGAACACCTTCAGGAATGCATGGATCATGCGATCCCAAATAAAACCAAGACCCAATCCTCCAAAGGCAGACGTCCTGTCTGGTGGATCCCAGCCGTAAACAAACTATACAATAGAAGGAGGAAGCTACTAAATGATAGAGCAAAATCCCAAAAAGGGAAGGCATAACTGATCAGAATTAGCAAAAAACTACGGGCACTCATAAAATCCGTCTAAGGCCAGCTTCGAGAGAAAAATTGCACAGGACACTAAGGATAATCACAAGGCTTTCTTTAGTTATGTTAGGAACCTGGGTGGTAATTCCCAGATATGCTCAGAATTAGTCCAAAATGACAAAAAATACACTGAACCCACAGACATTGCCAACATCCTAGCCGACAGGTTCAGCGCAAACTTCTCCCCCCCCCCACCAAAAGGGCAAATATCTATCCCAGCAGAGTGCTGCCCCCCTGACATCTCAGATGCTCAGGTAAGAGCCGCCCTCTCCAAAGCAAAAAACACAGAATCAATGGGACCAGACGGTGTCCCGGGCTGCGTCCTACATGAACTCCAAGAAGAGCTAAACCCAAACATAAAACTACTGTTCAATCTCAGCCTTACTACAGGATATGTGCTCAAAGAGTGGCGTACAGCAACAGTGGTCCCTCTCCATAAAGGTGGTGCCTCAACGGATCCTGGAAACTATCGCCCCATAAGCCTGACTAGCTTGGTCTGCAAAGCTATGGAAAGGATCATCATAGACCTCATAATTAAAGATATTGGGGATTTACAGACACTGGATCCTACCCAGTTCGGCTTTAAGGGCAGATCCTGCCTCTTAAACCTGGTTGATTTCTTTGAAACAGTCACCAAGGCCATTGACGAGGGGAAGGTGGTCCACACAGCCTACCTGGACCTCGCAAAAGCCTTCGATACAATACCCCACTCGGGCATTATAGATAAGCTCACCAGCTTAATATAAACCCCTATGTCACTAGATGGATTGCAAACTGGCTCAAGGACAGAACCCACATGGTTAGAATTGCTGGAGCCATGTCAGACTCCAAACCAGTTACAAGTGGTGTCCCACAAGGCTCAGTCCTGGGACCTCTCTTGTTCGGTATATATTTCTTGGAGGTACAGGCCAACACGGAAGGACTGTGGCTGACCAAGTTCGCAGATGACTGCAAACTGGGTGCCATAATCGACTCTCCAACCGACACAAGCATCCTCCAAAAGGGCCTCATAGAAACAGACAACTGGTGCCAGAGCCATGGCCTCAAGCTAAATGCCAAAAAGTGTATAGTCATCCCCTTTGGCAAAAACAAAGTGCCCACAAATTACCACATAGGTGGTAATCCATTAAGTACAGAAGAAGTAATTAGGGACCTGGGGACCCAAGTTGATAGCAATCTCTCATTTGACAACCACGTGGCCAAAGTGGTTAGAAAAACATTTTATATAGCCCACCTAATCATGAAGGGATTCACATCTAGATCAGGGGAGGTCATCGTGCCTCTTTACTCATCCCTCATCAGGCCCATAATTGAGTACAATGCCCCTTTTGGGATGTACCTTACCAGACACCTGCAGCAACTGGAAAGACCCCAAAAGTACCTCACCAAGAGGATCAAAGGGCTCAAACAGATGCCATATGCTGCCCGGTTAAAGAAACTCCAGCTGTACTCAGTGGCATACCGCCTGTTCAGAGGCGATCTGTGCCTGACGTATAAAGCCATGTCCAACCTGGAATTAATGGACATGCTGCACCTCAGAAAATCCAAATCCCATCGAGCTACGCGGTCGAGAGACTTGAACCTTAGCACTGAAATAAATAGGACATGCTGGAGGGACAGATTCATAACCCAGAGGCTCCCTTCACTCTGGAATAAAATCCCAGTCCAGGTTAGGCAGAGTCCCTCATTGACTCTCTTCAAGAGGAATCTTGATGAGTGGATGGGAGATCGTAGGTTTACCCCGGGTATCACTTCTGTGTCACTGTTAGACAGAGGCACAGTATACTAACCTCGAAAAAGGGCATAGCAAAATAAATTTAAAATGGGTGGCGAAAGCCGAACACATTCTGGCTAGGCTTATAAATGCCCTAGGGCAGATAGCCTAGTATGAACCTATGAACCTATACACACTGCAAATAGAAGCTGCTGTAGTACTGAAAGTGCCACTGTTAATACTCAAAGTAAATGCATAGCTGGATGGGTGCTTTGACTGGCTATAGTGACACAGCTAGAAATGATGGTGGGAGCATTGGCACATTCAACATGCGGCTATGCAGCTAACTCATGTTAATATTTAATAAGACCGTGCAGCTGTTACAGTGTAATGGCAGGGCTTGATGGAGGCCCATTGAATTTGTATAATTCCTATTAGGAAGCTAGCATGAATTTTTATTACACAAAACTATAAGCAAATTGATTTTTCTACTTCTTTATTCTAACTAGAAGCAAGGCCAAAGTGATATCTTGCAAAATAGTTTAGGCTAGCTAGCAAGACAACCTAAAAAACCCGAGCACAGGCCCCAGCATGTTACTGGAACTTACACTAACTGACATATCCCTCAGATGCAGTCCAGTAACAGCATTAGCTAACTAAATGACCACTAATCAGTGTTAATAAACTGGTCCATTAAACACTTAAACTTCCTAAGCAGGACAATCAATATATAAAAGCAAGCAATTTGCCTACATACTATACTGCAGACCATTGACTGGTCACACTACTTTGTAGCAACAAATCCTATAGCATTCTTTCAAACCTTCTGACCCATCTATCAACAATACAGAAATGTTCTTTTCTCAGAAAAACACAGAAAGATCTGGGGACATACATAACCCAAAATAATCTCAGAAATCAGTCATAATTAGACATGCAGATCAAACTTTAAAATACATGAAAACAAACTTTATCACAGATACCTATTATTGAGAATAGATTTGCAGAATAGTGAAAATTTAGCAAAGGAAAATCAGCTAAGAAAGAGGAAACAGTCTCTCACTTCTTAACCCAGACTGTTCAATCTATTATCCTGCCTTTACAGTGATTGTGAAGCCAGTGGTTAAAAGAAAAAAAACTGTAAAGCCAGGGGTAGTGCCAAGCAAATGTCATGATTTTTGTTTCATTTTGCTGTCTCTTGTTCTCTAGCAATAAGCATTTTGTCTCATGCATGGCCAGATGTTTGCGTGTGAAAGAACAAGGAAACAAACCGTCGCACATCATCATCAGCCATTTAGTGACATTTTATATAACTGGCAAGGTAAGGCACTCTCATCTCTTCCCAAGAACAGGTGATATGATTATAAATGAACACATCCAATTTAAATAAAGAAATTAAACGACTAACTGAATAACATAGATGAAGATGACAATGCTTTCTAAATCAGTAATTCAGCACCCCTTGCCCGCTAGTGCCACAGCCTCCAAGACCAAAGCTATGGAGCCCTCTGCTATTGACAACCGCCACAATTTTATAATGACTGGGTGGCAAACAGCTTGCTCTGCATCTTACTTTCGAGCCAGGCACAGGATGATTATCTAGTTCTTACCTACATAACGTGCTGTCTCTTTCTTTTGTGCAAGGTATTGCAGATGTCGCGATTCTTTCAAAAGAATATAGAACAGCATTATAAAACTGCATCAAAAACATGACCGGCAACAACTTTCAGGAATACACGTAAATGAAAGAAGCTGGAGTGCTCCATCCCAAAGCCAGGGTAAATAGGGGCAATGGCGAAATTAAGGTAGAGGAAAAAAATGTGATTATTACAAAAGGAATTACTGTACGGTCTGCAGAAGATACTCCCACATACAGGTCAGACAGCAGATACATGCAGGTAGCAAAACTCCCGTTCCGTAAAGTGTTCAGCGAAAATAAATAGAGGGATCCAGCAGTACATTCTGCACACGCCAGAAAAAGAAAGGGAATTTTTACTGTTGGACCCCCTATTTATTTGCACAGAACAAAGGGCTTTTAGGTCATGGGTGGAGGTGTTAATAAACATTGGCTTGGATTGCAAGACTGCCATTGGACGCCACCGCTTGCTTCAATAAATGCATAGAAAATCGGCTTGCTATAGAGAAGCAAATACAGAGTGAATTGCTAGCCGATTTTCTCCGAAAACTGCAATATGAACACTATGCAACTCCATGCTGAAAATTAAGCTGACAAGGTAACTGACAAAGTTCAGTTACTTTTTCAACTTAATTTTCAACGTCCGAGTTAGAATCGAAGTGCAAAGTTATGTGCGCTAGGAGAAGGCATTCGGGTATAACACCATGCAGTTACTATCGTCTCACAGCGCACTCGGGTGTAACCACAGAGGCACCATGAGACGGTAGTCGGGGTTAATGAGTTAAATATAGTATACCAGGGCTACAGATTTCATTTCCACACGTTGCCAATCCCAAATGGATGGCCAGACCTGCCCCCAAATCAGTGGGCAGAGGCCCAGAAACAAGTACTGTCCCTCATGAACATGGGGGCTATACAGCCATTACCAGAAGAGGAAAAGGGACACAGTTTCTATTCAAGACTGTTCCTGGTACCCAAAAAAGACAAATTATGGCGTTCAGTTCTGGACTTATCTACTCTAAACACATTTCTGGATATTCCAAAATTCCAGATGCTGACTCTTCAACAACTACTTCCTATGCTAGGCAAAGATGCCTGGTTGGTAACTCTAGACTTAAAAGAGGCTTACCTGCATATCCCAGTCAGGGAATCTTGCAGAAGATACCTCCGCTTCAAAGCAGGCTACTTGCATTGCCAGTTCTCTGCACTGCCCTTTGGCTTATCTACTGCACCCAGGGTCTTCTCAAAGTGCCTGGCTCCAGTAATTGCATTTTGCAGGCAAAGAAATATTCAAAATATATCCATACCTGGACGATTATCTAATTCAGGCAGAAAACAGGGACATTCTTCTAAATCATCTGGCGTTTATAAAAAGGGTTCTAACTTGTCTAGAGTACACCATAAATGAAAAGAAATCACAACTGGTACCCTCTCAAAAAATTGCATTCCTGGGTACAAGCTTGAATACAACTGCCCAGATGGCTTACCTTACACCAGAAAAGCAAATTCATTTGGTAATTCACTTCAAACAGATGGCCACAAAAACCCTGCTATCTGCAGGACAAATTCTGCAAGCCTTGGGGTTCATGGCCTCCTGCATTCTTCTAATTCCATATTCAAGACTGCATATGAGGAAACTTCAGTAGTACTTAAAAAGTTTATGGAGTCAACATTGTCACAGCCTGGAAACAATGATTCCTATCATACCTTGCCTGCAACTAGAGTTCCTATGGTGGGCAGAGGCCTGCCACCAAAACAAGGGACTGCCATTCACTCCACCCCCTGCAGCCGAAACCCTAACTACAGACGCATCAGACTATGCTTGAGGGGCTCATCTGGCAGGGAAGTGCATTCAGGGCAAATGGAGCCCTAATCAAATGCACGTTCATATCAATCAAAAAGAAATGCTAGCTGTACAGAATGCACTGACAGCCTTCAAGGACTACCTTCATCCAGGACAGTTAATGATAAATACAGACAACACCACAGTTATGTGGTACATAAACAAGCAGGGGGGGGTACGCACTCCTACCCCTTTGCAGACTAGCCATGGCATTGTGGAACACGGCCTTGACCTATCAAATACAACTACAAGCTCAATTCCTGCCAGGAAAGCTGAATACTCTGGCAGATGAACTAAGCAGAAATCTCATGGACCCACACGAATGGAAACTGGAACCACATATTTTCAACATGTTGACACGCAAATGGGGGAGTCCAGACATGATCTTTTTCCCTCATCACAAAAAAGCCTGGAAAATGGATGCTCTGTCATTGAGCTGGAAAAACCTATCAGTCTATGCCTTTCCCCCTCTGCCTTTGCTCTCCAAAGTTCTACTAAAAGTCAAACAGGACAAACCAAAAATTATTTTGATTGCTCCAGACTGGCCTCACCAACACTGGTACCAACTCCTGCGTAATGTGTCACACCTCCCACCGTGGCACCTGCCTCAGACACATTACTTACTGTCTCAGCAGAACAACCAAATTCTGCACACTCCGCTCCAAACTTTGAATCCTGCAGCGTGGCTAATCACCTAAATTCACCCTTGGGCATCTCTCAGCAAACCTGTGATGGATGTCATTTTGGAGGCAAGAAGGCCTAGTACTAGGAAATCTTATAATGACAAATGGAAAAGACTCTGTGCCTGGAATCAATCACAAGGGATAATCACAGCAGTGCCCAGTATTCCCCAGATTTTACAATGCTTCACTGAGATGCTTCACAAGGGCCTGTCCTTTTCTTCCATAAAAATCCATGCCTCAGCCATTTCAGCTCATTACAACACAGAACTTCCCCTCTTCTCTCATCCTCTGCTAAAGCAGTATCTCAGAGGGGCCAAAAATTTAAGACCACACAGAAGAGCTCCAACCCCTGCCTGGGACCTCAATTTTGTATTGGAAAAAATCACTCTCCCTCCTTTCGAGCCAGCTGCTTCTGCAGACTTAAAATTTCTCTCCTGGAAAACAGCTTTCCATTTAGCAGTCACTTCATCTAGAAGGATTTCCGAATTACAGGCTCTTATGGCAGTGGAGCCTTTCATCATTTTTCATGCGGACATGGTGTTTCTCAGGACCAATCCATCCTTCATGCCTAAGGTGGTATACAGTGTGGCTCTTAATCAGACCATTCATTTGCCAACTTTCTTTCCCAATCTACAGAACAAGGGGGAGCGGATTCTGCATTCATTGGATGTACTCAGACAACTTAGATTTTACTTAAACAGGACAAAATCTCAAAGAAAATCTGAACTACTGGTGGCATTTGCTGCAGGGGCAGAGGGAAAGGTTATTTAAAAGCAGACTATTTCCAAATGGATAAGCCATTGTATTTGTTTCTGCTATATGCACCATGGTAAAACTATTCCCCAAGGGGATCAGATCTCATTCCACTAGGGCTGCATCTACTTCTACAGCCTTTCTCAGAGGTGTTCCTACCAGAGACATTCTAGAAGCTGCTACCTGGAGCTCAGTTGATACGTTCACCAAACATTACCATTTACCTTTCTTTAAATCCAAAGCTGGCTTTGCCACTGTTGTCCTGCAGGGCCTTATAGCTGGTCCTAATGCTGTATAAATCCATCCTCCCAACCATAGCTTTGGGAATCTACCCAAATGTCATGACTGCAACAGTGAAACACGAAGAACATAGTACAGTTGTGTACACTTACCATAAATGTAGATGTTAGAGTGTATTCAGTGTTGCAGCCCTGGTTAGCCTCCCTCCAACCCCGTTTTTTTTCTCTTACTATACTTCGTTCCTTTACTATGCTTAAAAGCCTTTTTGGTGTATTTGCTTTTTATTGGAGGTATATTCTTGTGTTTTAAATTACTTAAATATTTGGCTCCCCATGTGGGAGGCACCTGACATCTGGGGCAAGAAAAACTGATGTAATGGCGTCGGCTGCATGTTTTATACCCCTGACGTCATGGAAGAAGAGACAACAACCGACGCAGGACCCAAGACTTTGTTAATCAGGCTGGTTGAGGACAACCTGCCAGCAAATTACCCCAATGTAATGACTGCAACAGTGAATACACTCAAACATCTACATTTATGGTAAGTGTACACAACTGTACTTTACTTCCTAACTAAAGTATGTAATGAATTTTACTATTCTATGGTAGACAACTGTTGGTGTTTAAATCTGTATTATGTACTGAATGCTAGTCATTATACACAAGGAGACTTACTCTGTTGTAATTTGTTTTTATGTGAATCTGATGGCATTTAGTTGATTTATTGTCTGACTGTGCTGCATTTGTATGTTGAAATCTGCTATAGACTGCAGAAAACACCTAACTACTACAGACTGTCAAACTGTCCTAACAATTGCATCATTAGAATTCTAGGTCACATGACATGGAATTAGGAAGTAACTGGACAGATGTTCTTAGTGTTTCACTGTTGCAGTCATCACCTGTGGGCTATCCCTGCTGTGGTAGCCCTTGACCGGCCCGAATACCAGAGTCAATGTTTTTCTGCTTCAGCTTTTGTCGCTTGCTGCCTGATGTCAGGTTGTCAGTGCTATAAAAGAAGGCAGCCAACACCATTACATCAGTCTTTCTTGCTGTGGAGCATGTAGCAGAAGCGATTCGCAAGTGTGCCGGTCGGTCGCTACCAGAGTTTGAATTACAGCTGAAAACGTCTAGAGCTAAGTACCCCATTGAGAATCCTTTTTTTGCACTAACCAATGTCCGAAAAAGTTAACAATTGTCTCGCCTGTGGAAAGCAAACACCACACTGAGACTTCCATTCATACTGCGTCACCTATTTAGGCCAGACCACGACATCCCTCGTTGCCGGTTCTGTGTCCTCTTTAACGCGAGAACCATTTGTCGTAGAGCTCTTATTGTAGCCAGGTATTTTAGTCTTCCATCTTCACATTGCGAAATGGTGTCTGTCAGCCAACAATCCATAGACAGATAACCCAAGTCCAAAGAGAGACTCAGAGAATTTTTAGATTTGCCTCAGCACAGGCCTCTAGCTATACCCCCTGTCCTGGATATGGTAGATGTCTTCATAGAATCCAGTCTTTTCCACCAGCCCCTAGGAAACCTGACAGGTGCTATTGAGTACCTGACTCTCACAAATTTCTCTTTAAGAATCCTACTGTGGATCCAGAGACCATTTCCCAGGGACCTAAAGGCATTAAGGCTAATACAGCCAAAAACCCTACCCCTTTAGACAGGGATTCTAGAGCTTTAGACAGATGGGGTAAGAAGGTATATACCTCTGCAACTCTTGCCATCCGGGCTTTGAATTGCCAGTTTCACATGTTGAAGTACCAGCAACATATTATGGAACTAATTAAACAAAAAATGGTGTTACTTCCAGATAGTGCAGAAAATAAAGATTTACAAGAGTTAACGCATTCTGCAAACCAAGTTAGTAAACATACTTTGCAGTGTGGGTTTGATGCCTTAGAAGCATCTTGCAGGGCTACTGTCACTGGGTCTGTACTGAGAAGGCATGCTTGGTTGAAGGAACAAATCTTGCCAGACCTTGTCAAAACAAAATTACTAGATGCTCCATTAAGTCAGGATCGTTTCTTTGGCACAAAAGCAAAAGTTCTTAAAAAGATGGAGGAAAAAGCTAAATCTATGCAAACTGTCAAAGATTTCTTACAGGTACAGCCACTTAGATTCAGTAGGCACTGGCTTTCAAAAGACTTGTCCTTTCCAGTCTCTCCCAGGCCTTCTCAGTCCAAACCCAGGGAAAACCGACCGCGAAGACTACAATCTTAAGGGTATGCAGAGATCTAAACAATGGAGTGCTCCCACCTCTAAATTGGGGGAGTGGTAAGCCACCCTTTTATGGAAAAAGTTCACAATGACTTTTCAATCATCCTTCCCAGCCATGCCCAAGTACTTGCACCCCTAGGAGGAAAACTCGCCCTTCATGCATAAAACAGGATGTCCATTACTCAGGACCGATGGGTTCCAAACATTGTATCCCAGGGATACAGATTCTACTTCCACTCACTGCCAATCCCAAGTGGGTTGCCAGACCTTCCTCCAAACCAGTGGGCAGAGACTCAAAAGCAAGTGCTTTCCCTTCTCGATATCAGGGCTATTCAACCTGTTCCAGTAGAACAAAGGAGACAGGGTTTCTACTCCAGGCTGTTCCTGGTGCCCAGAAAAGAGAGCTCTTAGTGCCCTATTCTGGATCTGTCAGTTCAACACCTTTTCGGTGCTCCCAAAATTTAAAATGCTTACACTGCAACAGCTTCTTCCTATGCTAGCCAAGGATGTCTGGTTTGTCACCCTAGACTTAAAAGAAGCTTATCTGCACATCCTCATAAGGGAGTCTTGCAGGAAATATCTATGTTTAAGGGCAGGCTCTATGCGCCATCAGTTCTCTGCACTTCCCTTTGGCTTATCTACTGCATCCAGAGTATTGACAAAAGTGCCTGGCTACAGCCATTGCATACTGCAGGCAGAGAAATATTCAAATTTACCCATATTTGGATGATTGCCTGATTCAGGCGGACAGTCTGGAATTGCTACTTCAGCACCTGACATTTGTAAAAAGACTCTCCTAACTTCACTGGGGTACACCATCAATGAAAAGAAGTCACAACTGGTGCCCAGTCAAAAAAATTGTATTTCTGGGAGCAAGCTTGAACACAACTTTCAAGATAGACCTGTTTTTCTGGAGTGAGGAATGCTATTTGACAAACTACTGCAAGCCCTAGGGTTCATGGCCTCCTGCATTCTGCTAATTCCATATGCAAGACTGCATATGAGGAAACTTCAGTGGTGCTTAAATCTCTGGTGTCAGCATTCACAGGACCTGGAAACGATGATTCCTACCATATGTTGTCTAAGGGCAGAGTTCCTTTGGTGGGCAGAGGCATGCAACCACAACAAGGGACTTCTTTTCACTCAACCCCTCGTCACCCAAACCCTGACAACAGACGCATCAGACTATGCATGGGGGGCTCACATGGCAGGCAAATGCATTCAAGGCAAATGGAGCCCAGGGCAAATTCACCTGCATATCAAAAAGAGATGTTAGCTGTACAGCATGCTCTTGACAGCCTTCAAATACCTTATCCTTTCAGGACATTTCCTGATAAAGACAGACAACACCACAGTTATGTGGTACATGAACAAGCAGAGGGGAACTCATTCCTACCCACTCTGCAGGTTAGCCATGGCCCTGTGGAACACAGCCTTGAGCAACCAAGTGCACCTGCAAGCTCAAGTCCTGTCAGGCAAACCCAATTCACTGGCAGATGACTTAAGTAGAAATCTACTGGACCCACACGAGTAGAAACTGGAACCCAACTCATTCAAACTTCTAATCCAGTGGTGGGGACACCAGAGGTGGACCTCTTTGCCTCCCCCCAAAACCACCAGTTGAGCATATTTTGCACCAGGAGTCCTCACAACAGAGACTGGAAGGTAGATTCCCTATACTTTTACATGGGAAAACCTCTCAATTTATGCCTTTCCTCCTCTCAAAAGTACTACTCAAGATCAAACAGGACAGGCCAAGGACAATCCTTATTGCCCCAGACTGGCCACGCCAGCACTGGTACCCACTCCTACGCAGTCTGACAGCAGTGCCACCCTGGCACCTACATCAGACCCCTTCCCTGCTGTCTCAGCAGGAGGGGCAGATTTTGCATCCACAGCTGCAAACCCTAAACCTTGCAGCCTGGCTTATCCCTTCAATACACCACCAGCAGTCCTCAGCAAACAGGTGCTGGACGTCATCCTTGAAGCCAGAAGGCCTAGCACTAGGAAATCCTATGCTGAAATGTGGAAAAGATACTGTTCTTGGAATCAGTCTAAAGGACAGGACATAGCCGTGCCCACCTTACCTCTAATCCTTGATTACCTAGCAGAGCTGCTCATAGGTAGGTACTAGGCTATTAGCCCTAGGGCCTATATAAGCCTAGCCAAAAAGGTACCCTGGCTTTCGCCACCTAAGAAAATAATTTTCTTGTGCCCCTGTCGAGCAGAGCCACAGAAGTGATCCCTGGGGTGAATTTCCTATTTCCCATCCAATCATCAAGATTTTTCTTGAAGAGTGCTAATGAGGACCTCTGTTTGACATAGGTAGTCTGTTCCAGAGTATGGGAAGTCTCTGGTACAGGAATCTGTCCCTCCAGCATGTGTTGTTGTTTATTGTGGTGACAAGGATTAGGTCCCTAGAGCGTGTAGCTCTGAGGGATTTGGATTTCTTTAAGTGGAGCATGTCCAACAGCTCTGGGTTTGACATAGCTTTGTATGTTAGGCAGAGATCGCCTCTGAGTAGGCGATGTGCGACGGAGTAAAGCTGGAGTTTTTTGAGGCAGTCTGCGTAGGGCATCTGTTTGAGGCTAGTAATCCTCTTTGTGAGGTATTTCTGTGGCCTTTCCAATTGTTGTAGATGTCTTGAGATACATACCAAAAGGAGCGTTGTACTCTATAATGGGTCTAATGAGTGATGAGTAGAGGGGAACAATGACCTTTTTTTTTTTGTGGGTGAGAAACCTTTTGTGATGAGGTGAGCCACATAGAAGGATTTCCTGACCACTGTGGCGATGTGATTGTCGAAGGAGAGACTACTGTCCACCTGTGTCCCAAGGTGTCTTATCGCACTTTCGGCGTTAAGTAGACTACCACTTATGTGGTAGTTCATGGGTACAGAGTGTTTACCAAAGGGGATGACCATACACTTTTTGGCATTGAGCTTCAGGCCATGGCTTTGACCCCAGACATCTGTCTCAGTGAGACCCTTTTTGTAGTATGTCCACATCGTTAGGAGTTTTAATTATGGCTCCTAGTTTGCAGTCATCTTGCAAACTTTGTTAACCAAAGACCTTCTGTGTTAGCCTGTACTTCAGAGAAGTAGATTCCAAACAGGAGAGGACCCAGGACTGAACCCTGTGGTACTCCACTTGTCACTGGTCTGAAGTTAGATTTAGAGTCTGCTACTTTCACAGTGTGGGTTCTGTCCATGAGCCAGTTGGCAACCCATCTTGTGACATAGGGATTTATACCTAGTTTAGTGAGTGTATCTATAATTCCAGAGTGGAGGATGGTGTTGAAAGCCTTGGTGAGATCTAGATAAGCTGTGTGAACCACCTTACCCTCATCTATGGCTTTGGTGACTGCTTCAAAGCAGTCAATCAGGTTTAGGATTCATGGTCTGCCTTTTACAAACCCGAACTGGGTAGGGTCCAGAGTTTAGAGATTACCAATGTCTTTGTTTATGAGTTCCATGATGACACGTTCCATGGCCTTGCAGACCAGGCTCGTCAGGCTAATGAGGTAGTAGTTCCCGGGGTTTGTCGTGGCTCTCCCTTTGTGGAGTGGGATAACCATCGCGTTGCGCAGTCAGTGGGCACAAAGAATGAGGTGAGGCTATGATTGAACATGGTACTTGGGTAGGGTGCCAGTTCATTCTGTAGTTCGTGTAGAATGCAGCCTGGGATATTGTCAGGTCCCATGGATGCTGTGTTCCTGGCTTTGGAGAGTGTGTTTTTTACCTGTGCAGCCGTGATTACAGGAACTTTGCATTCTTCCGGTATAGAGATGGGCCCTTTAGGGGGTGAGGGGGTGTAAAGTTAGCACTGAACCTATCTGCCAGGATGTTGGCAATATCAGTTGGTTCTGTATATTTAGTGCCATTGTGCTGTAACTCAGAGCAGATCTGAGTGTTGCCATTGAGATTCTTGACATAGCTGTAGAATGCTTTGTGGTTGTCTTTACAGTCAGTGGCAATTTTGTTTTCGTAACTAGCTTTGGAGGATTTTATGAGGGATCTTCGCTTCTTACTGAGGTTGACCAGGGAGTTCCTCCAGTCATGGGATTTTACTCTTTTTTTTTTTTTTTTTTGCAACAGTTTCTTTCTTCTGTTGTAGAGTTTTTTATGGCAGAGGACCACCAGATTGGCTTCCTTTTTTTGGAGGATAGCATCTTGGTTCTATTAGGGATAGCATGATCCATGCACTCGCGTAAGTGCTTATAAGGTTCATTTGTGTAGGATTCAGAAGTCGTACCTCTATTGTCCGTCTGCATCTGCATGGGTGTAATGAAGTTTGCCACTTCTGTCTTAAGTTTGAAGTTGGCTTTGGAGACTTTTTTTGTGGTGGTTTACCTAATTGGGGGTGGGGACGGGATGTGGATGTCTAGGGTGATTAGCTTGTGGTCGGATATGACCAACGAGGAATTGACCTCTGGTGTGGAACACCGGTTGCCCGTGTTGGTAATGACCAGGTTTAGGATATTGCTGCCTGTGGTGGGGGTGTGAATAAGTTGATACAAGGTGTTGGAATGTATGAATTCCAGAAAACGTTGAGCAAAAGAGTTGGTACATGAGTAGTTTTCCCAGTTAATGGTGGAGTAGTTAAAATCGCCCATTATTAGGCTGTTGGGTTGTACCCTAATACTTTCCACTGTATCAAGAAATGAGGAGTGGGAATCCTGGGGCATGGTGGGGGGTCCGTAGCAAGCTACAGTTTGGATTGTGGTCTTGCCCAGAGTTAGTTGCACTTGGATAATCTCGGATGCATTATGCTGTGCAACTAGCCTGGAGGTGTGGATATCCTTAATGAATATGGACACGCCTCCACCTTTAGTGCTTTCTTCCGGGTTAGGTGGCCGAAAGGTGTGGTATGAATTGTAGGCTGGTAGCGCGGGGATGCTGTCTGGAGCTTTGAACCAGGTCTCTGTCACTGCACAGATGTCGATGTTCTCCATTTTAAGGAGTGCCTCGAGTGAGTGCATTTTGAGGTTTAGACTTCTAGCATTGAGTAGCATTACTCTCAGATTTTGCTTGCTTGTACCTGTTACAGTGGTGAATTTGTCATTTGAACCTTGCCTAAAAAAGGCACTATAGGGGTGGCAAGAGCCTTAGCAAGTATCCGGAATCCCAAGGGCGACAGGTGCAGGCCATCTCTGGCAAAGCATCGTGGTCTGTCGATCATGTCGTCCCAGACAGAAAAATACTGGATCCCCTTAGAATGACACCAGAAGCTTAGCCAATTGTTGAAGTCAAT
The DNA here is from genome assembly GCF_019279795.1 of Protopterus annectens. Lineage (NCBI taxonomy): Eukaryota > Metazoa > Chordata > Ceratodontiformes > Protopteridae > Protopterus > Protopterus annectens. The sequence continues at coordinate 274,137,712 of NC_056737.1, forward strand.
CATTTTGCCCTTGTACTGTGGTATCATTCTGGGTGATGGTAGGATGCTACTCAGGGCTAGGTTTATACCTGCCTGGGATACAAGATCGGAGAGCTCCTCCATGTCTCTTTTCATGTAGTCCAGGGAGGTACATCTCAGGTCATTCACACCAACATGGACAATGACAGTGTCATATTTTTATTTGTTGTGGAGTGACCTGAGTGCGTGCGTTATGTGGCAGATCCTGGCACCTGACAGGCAGCTGACAGTAACTTTCTCCTTGTTTAGCCTGGTGAGTGGAACATCAGTGTGCCTGACTATAGAGTCACCTATGACTAGAGTGTTGGGTACGTCATGCCTTATGGGCTGTGGTTGAGTGGCACACTGAGTTTGTGGGCTGTGTGTCATTTGGGTTGTGTTGGGGGGTGGAGCTTGCTTGCATTCCACAGAGGCCTATCCTTCTCATCCATTAAGATTCATGCCTCTGCCATGTCAGCTCATTATAATACTGAGCCACCTCTCTTTTCTCACCCTCTCATCGAACAGTTCCTGAGAGGAGCTAACAATTTAAGCCCCCCCCTAGGAGAGCTCCCACCCCGGCCTGGGACCTTAACTTTGTACGGGAGAAGCTCACACTTCCCCCTTTTGAATCTGCTGCTTCAGCAGAGTTAAAATTCCTCTCTTGGAAAACAGCCTTACTTCTAGCCATCACTTCAACAAGAAGAGTGTCTGAGTTACAGGCACTAATGGCTGTGGAACACTTTGTTATTTTCCATGCTGACAGGGTTTCCCTCAGGACTAACCCATCATTTATGCCCAAGGTGGTATCCACTCTGGCTTTAAACCAATCCATCCATTTGCCAACCTTTATATACCTAATCCTCAGAATAAAGGGGAAAGGATCCTGCAATCTTTGGGCATGCACAGACTGCTCAGGTTCTGCCTTGACGGGACTAAAACTTTCAGAAAATCTGACCAGCTGCTAGTCAGCCTTGCTACAAGGGCAGAGGGCAAGGCCATTTCAAAGCAAACCATTTCCAAATGGATAGCACACTGCATCCATTTCTGCTACAAGCACCATGGAAAACCCTACCCCACAGGGGATCAGAACTCATTCCATTAGGGCTACCTCAACCTCTACAGTATTTCTCAGGGGATTCCCTACCAGGGACATCCTGGAAGCTGCAACTTGGAGTTCTGTACACACCTTCACCAAGCATTACCACCTACCTATTTTTTCTGAATCCATAGCTGGATTTGCTACAGCAGTCTTACAAGGCCTGCTAGCCAGTTCTAATACTTCTTCACTGCCTCCACCCTTCCTCAGCGTTGGGAATCAACCAAAGTGTGATGACTGCAACAGTGAAACACGAAGATCATAGTACAGTTGTGTACACTTACCATAAATGTAGATGTTCAAGTGTATTCATTGTTGCAGTCCTAGTTTCCCTCCCTCCAGCCCCCTGGCTTTCTCTATCCTTCTATGTATCCTCTTTATGGACATATTTTATGGCAGGGGTATTTACTTTTTACTGGGAGGTGTTCCATGCCATTTAATAGCTTCCCATATTGGGGCCTCCTGACATTTTGGGCAAGAACAACTGATGTAATGGCATTGACGGCCTGTTTTATACCGCTGACTACCTGACGTCATGGAAGAGGCAACGGCATCCAACGCAGGAATCATAAGACTCGGGTATTCGGGCCGACTGAGGGCTACCTCCAGGCAGATAACCCAAGTGTGATGACTGCAACAGTGAATGCACTCGAACATCTACATTTATGGTAAGTGTACACAACTGTACTTTCTGCAAAGAATCCTATTCCTTCTGATAAGGACTCCAGAGCTCTGGACAGATGGGGTAAAAAAGTATACATGTCTGCAGCCTTCGCTATCAGAGCACTCAGCTGTCAGTTCCACATGTTAAAATATCAATAACACACCTTGGAACTATTAAAACAAAAGATTTCAACCTTTCATGACTGTGCCAATTCGAAAGAGTTAGCAGATTTACTGAACTTTTCTTGTCAAATGGCTAAACCGTCATTACAGTGCAGATATGAAGCCCTAGAAGCCTCAAGCAGGGCAGCAGTGTCAGAATCTGTATTTAGGAGACATGCATGGTTGAAGGAACAACCTCTCCCTGATCATGTCAGATCTGAAATTACTTTATGCACCCTTGGATAAGGACCACTTGTTTGGAGTAAAAGCAGAAGAGGTGCTTAAAAAGATGGAAGACAAAGCAAATCTATGCAAACAGAACATTGTATGCTCTTGTGTAGCAGAGTTTCATACAGCTTGCTTTAAATTAAATTTTTGTTCTGCTGTGCTGTGGTAGCAGCAGCAGGTTCAGGAATATGCTTGAATCGCATGGGGTGGATCAGGCTGAGAATGATCTCAGATAAGCTCACCCCTTCCACCTTAATGTTCTCTCTGGTTAGATCTTGTAGGCTTTTGTCAGGGACTTCTAAAAGAGAAATTTGGCTTTGATTACAGCAATTTCTTTCCCTAACATCCCTTTGCTCTTTTTCTCTATTCTAGGCCACCCTATTTCTCCAGGAGAATTTTTTTAGGGAGTCTGTACATATTAGACACTGTATGCCAGCTGAGGATGACTGATCCACCACCCCTTAGTCTGCAGCCCTCACTGTTACAAAGGACAGGGCCCATATAGAATTGGTTCTGTAGCATTGCTGTTAACGTGAGAGCCATCACAAAAGACTGGTGGTTATTTTATTTGGATGGAGTCATATATGTTATTGCCTTAGACCCTTAATTTTAATTTTACTTGCAGCTAGTTGTAGTGTGCAAAAGCTTTGTTCCTTTGGAATCCTTGGAAGAAAAGCTTTGCATACAACATACTTTTTGTTGAAAATAAGCAGTAAATGCACAAGGTGTATGCTGCAAGAGAGCACAAGCACTAGTTTTGCTTGGTCCGTGTCATGCATCAGTATCTCAGACATGTTAAATATGCAGCTCTGAAATTTGTCTAATGAAAGGAAATTACATTAATGGACTTCATTTATTTGGTGCCTTCTGTGCGGAGTCTGCATGTCCTCCGGGTGCTCCGGTTTCCTCCCACATCCCAAAGACATGCAGTAGGTGAATTGGACACTCTAAATTGGCCCTAGGTGAGAGAGAGAGTGTGTGTGTGTGTGTGTGTGTGTGTGTGTGTGTGTGTGTGTGTGTGTGTGTGTGTGTGTGTGTGTGTGTGTGTGTGTGTGTGTGTGCCTTCTGTGGAAGGTTGGGCGCCGGGCTGGCAACTCGACACCGTAAAACTCCACTGCCAGTCATGAGCGGACAGATGATCCGCTGTGGCGACCCCTAACCGGGAAAAAGCCGAAAGAAGAAGAATGGACTTCATTTATCTCCTTGGGGAGAGCAAGTTATAAACAAGAATTTTTCTGTGTTAATGTCTTTTGTCAGATGTCTTCGATGTTGGGGAAACATGTTGTTGCTGTTGTTCGTCTTTCGGCTTTTCCCGGTTAGGGGTCGCCACAGCGGAACTCCAGTCCACTAATGATTGGCAGTAGATTTTCACGAACGCCGAGGTGCCAGCTCTACGTTCAACCTTCAACGAAGGCATGCCCATTTATGCATGTCTTTCGAACGCCCACCCAACCGCGGGGAGGACATGCAGACTCCACACAGAAGGCACTCCCCGCACTCCAGCCAAGAATCGAACAGGAGAGCCTCTTGCTGTGAGGCAACAACGCTACCGGTGCACCACTGCAGATTTTGGGGAAAACATAAAGAATAAAAAAAGGAGAAGGAGGCTATGAGTACAGTGGTTTCATTTGCTACATCCCATGACTCAGGTTATCCAGACTTCAAAGGTGATTTGCAAGCATGTCCACTAGTGGCTTAATTTTTGCAGTCTAGACAAAAGATGCCTCTTTTTACCTTACCTCCCCACAGTCAGTCACCATGGATACATCTGCTTTGTAGTGGGGGTGAGGGGCATTGCTTAGAACAGATGTCCCAAGACACACAGACTCAGCAGGAGACCTCTTAACGCACAAGCATTCTGGAGATGCCCATCCTTGTTTTGCAGACATCTCCGGGCCGAATTCCATAGGGTGCAGTTGCTATCCACTCCAACAGTATTTCAGTAGTGTGGCTTATCAACAAGCAAGGGGGGAGCGGGATACTGTCCCCTGTGCTAGGATGCCATGAGGTTATTGGAATGCGTAGAAATTTCACAGCTTTCTGACATCAGTAGACATTGTTAGTAAAGCTAGCTTGCTAGTGAACAAGCTGAACATGTACCTTCTAACGCACACATGAGTGGTCCTGGAGTCTGGTTACAATACAGACAATCTTCCTTTGCACAGGTAAGCTTGCAGCCTGTTTTCATCCATGATGAATGCCAAGTGCAGCAACTTTTTTCCTCATCCCTCCACAGGATCAGACATCCTTTTTTATAGATACATAAGATGTGGAAGGAGTAAAGATACACAAATTGATAAAACTGTGTGCAGATTCTAAAATTTATTCTTGGACACAGATTATAGATATATTTACAAAATCTTATGCAAAACAGTTTGGTTCCACAAAAGGGGTGGTAAATTGTCCTAGTGACATCCAGGTAACCCCAGATACTGGAATCAAATTAGATTATATTGAAAACGAACTGTGCAAACTGGATCCAAACAAAGCGCAGGGAGGAGACGGAATAAGTAGCAATGACCTGAGAACACTTAATCAAGAACTTACACTGCCATTACTTCTGTTATTCACTAGGTCATATAAATATGGGGAGATTCCTTAATATTGGAGACATGCACTTATTAAACCTGTCTTTAAGGGAAAGGGGAGTAGGACAAACCCAGAATCATATAGACCCTTAAGTCTACTTTCATGTTGTGGAAAAATAATGGAGAAGGTAATACTGGATAAGTTATTGTCAGAACTGGATAGGTTGGGACTTGAAACCATATATCAGCATGCATATGTTGAAAATAGATCTATTACCACCTGTAACATGATGTTCTATAACAATATAATAACAGCTGTGAATAAAAAATTGTGCTGTGATGTGATTTATATAGATTTAACTTCAGCATTTGACAGGGTCATGCACAAAACACTGATCAATAAATTAGTGCAACTAGGTATTGATGTACTGTTGATAAGATGTATAGCTGCATGGCTTACAAATAGAACATGGCAAGTATCACACACCAACTGGACAGGTGAAATCCTTGGTTACAGTCAAGGTGTCCCACAGGGCTCTGTACTAGGCCCTTACTTGTTTAGATTGAATCTTTCAGACCTTAAATTTTCACCTGAGGTGTTCTACAGTCTATATGCTGATGACCTGAAATTGGGTAAACTGATTACAAGTGTTACAGATAAGGCATGTCTGCATAATAATTTGACTAAATTGACCATTTGGGCACAGGAGAATAATATGTTGATAAATACATCAAAACTAAGCATATGATATTTGGGAGACATAAACTGAAAAGTGAATATTTAATACAGCACACAGTGGCTGAAACTGTGGACTCATTGAAGGACCTGGGTAGATTCAGCTACGAGCTTTTCTAATCATATCAACCAATTGGTTAATGATGGTTATAGAACTATAGATTGTATAAAAACATTTATAAAGTCTAGGAAGTCAAACATATAGAAGTCATTGTTAGTTACATTAGACCCAAACTTGAGTATGCAATAACAATATGGAAACCCTATAGGAAAAACAAGCATGAATAAATTGGAAAGAGTACAGCAGAAATATACTAAGGGCATCCATGGATGTGAAAATCTAAGTTATTATGAAAGACTAAAATATCTGAACTTGTACAGCATCTCTTACAGATATTTGAGGAGATCTTATTCAGGTATATAGGGCATTTAGTGGCAACTACCTCTGGGAATGTTTGGGGTTATCAAAAAGTACTAGAGAATCGTCGGATAACCTATGTAGAAGATTATATAGGAATGAGAAGTGTACTAATTGGTTCTCTGACAGAGTAGCTGATGCCTGGAACAGACTACCAAATTACATTAAAGCAAGTACTAGTTTAGATATTTTAAAGAACAGCCTGGACATTTATTATGGGAACAAGTGTTTTGGCATATTGGCAAGCTAGAAGGGCTTTAATGCCCATGCTTGAAACATTTGTATGTATGTATGTATCCTGTGACATAGTTGTCTGGGTTTACTGTACATATTCCCCCGATCTCAATAATAACGACATTTTTATTGAAAGCCAAAATTTGTAAAGCCAAAGTAATTTTCATAGCACCATTTTGGCCCCAACAAGTTTTAGTTTCTTGTGGCCTCGCCTGATGATGAAGCTTCCTATTTTAGAACCTCGTCGAGGTCTCTCTCCCATCTGTATGATGAACATCACCCATATCTCCATTCCCTCAAGCTAACCACATGGTTTCTCCAGTTACTTTGATGGCCAGTCACCTGGCAGTACCCATCTATGGTGGTTCAAATTATCTAAAAAAAAAAAAAAAAAAAAATCACCATAAACATCTACAAAGGCAGTGGTCAGGATTCCTTTTGTGGATGACTCAACAAGATGTAGAGACTTCCAATGCACCTATTCCAGCAGTCATCTCCAATTTCCACCAAGGATTTCACCAACATTTCTAGCAATGCTGAAAGCTTGTAAAGCCTCTCTGAGGGTGCCATCCTATTGGGGCTACCTGTTATGGATTCTGTTTTCCTGTAATAACTCTGTGCTTTCCATCTGAACCTGTGTTGAAAGCAGAACTGAAGTATTTGTCAGGGAAGCCCTTCTTCCTAGTAGCAGTGACATCATCCAGGAGAGTCTCAGAGCTAGAGGCCTTCTCTTGCTCCTCTCCATATTTAATTTCTCATAAGGATATGTTTTGTTGAGAATCAGCTCAGTTTTTCTGCCAATACCCCTGACGTCATGGAAGAAGGGACAACAACCGACGCAGGACCCAAGACTTTGTTAATCAGGCCGACTGAGGGCAACCTGCCAGCAGATTACCCAAATGTAATGACTGCAACAGTGAATACACTCGAACATCTACATTTATGGTAAGTGTACACAACTGTACTTTTCCAGGGATGCAGAGCAAAAGCGATAGTTTTTCTCCAAGTTTGTTTCTCTCTTATGGCTCGTAAACTCTCTCAGTTGTTTGCATCTACTCGATTTACTATTCTTAAAAAAAAAAAAAAATATGCATCTTCTGAAGAAGATTCTTCCTCTAAACCAGAATCTGACCTTTTGGATGTGTCCTTTGACTCTATTCAGGAGGAGCTGTCCTTTTGGAGAAACCATTCAGATGATGATGCATTGTAGCTCTTTGCCTTTCAAAAGAGATGTTATAGTCTCAGTCTCCTACACATGGAAGTCCAGAACCTTTTCCTGCCCCTCCTGTTCTTGAAGTTTTAGAAGACTTTCCTTTCAGCTCCACTTACTTCTGAGTCACAACCACCTGCACCAGAAAAAACCCTGGCACTAACTAAAAGTCCCTGACACTCTTGAGTAATCATCATCATCAGCCCCCTTTTCCCATTCTCCAGATGGAGTTGGATATTGTTCCAACTTTTTTCCATCTTTCTATCTTCATTGCTAATCTCCTACCTACTGTAATAGTCATGCTTGTACAAAAATCACAATTCTTACCTTCAAAGTTATTCCTGTCTTCCTTTATTCTCCAGTTTGACAAGCATAGAAGGGCTATGGATAGATATGGGGGAAAAGGTATGCACATCAGCTGCGTTAGCTTTTCATGCTGTTAATTATTATACACACGTTAGTGTACCATTTTATTTATTTTTGACAACACAAAGAAATTTATACCCTTATATCTCTGACTGATACCAAAACTACAATGCAAAATTTTTTTCTTCTGCCTCTCAAGTTGCATGCCTTTCTATTAAGTGTTCATACGATGTGACAAATGCTTTTTTTCCGCACTGTAACCACTTGTTTTTTCTGCTGAAAAGGTACTTTTGACTAAACGTCCATTTGTACAAGAAGATATAAAAGTAAAGCTTTAAAATGCTTCTTTAGCTAAAGGCTTCCCATTTTGCTCCCCTTCTGCATAGATTTTCAAAACATTGAAATGAGAGAAAATTATACAGGGGATTAAACAGTTTTTCTTTCCTTCCCGTGTTCCAGAACTGTTTTCCAAGCCAGTCCCTTTCTTCCATAAGAATTTCACTCAGCAAAAAAGCAAAGAAATCCAAAAAGAAATGCCAGGACATCCCCAAGTCTGATGTCAAGAGAGCAAAAGGTCCATTCCAGGATAAACCTTCCAGCTACTGACTACACCCCTTCTCCTTGAAGCACTTCTCTCTCAGCCTTTTCCCCCTCCAGTCTTCCAAACAGACTTTCAGTCTTCCCTTTGGAGAATGGTCATAACGGACACTTTTTCGTCATTCAGTGGAAATTTTTTTCCCCTTCCAGTACTTTATTTCACAGGTACCTTGGAACCAGCGTTTTCTAGTTGATCCGATTTTATCAGAATTTTTGCACTAAGGAGTAATAGAACTTGTTTCTCCAATTCATAAAGAAAAGTGCTTCTACTCCAGGTTTTCCTAGTCCCAAGAAAAGAAGGTATGAGGAAATATATCCTGGATCTGTCTGTTCTCAACACATTTTTTTAACATTCTGAAATTCAAGATGCTGACTCACCAAAGTCATTTTTTTCTTTGATTTTCCCAAAGCTTTTATGTCTACCTTAGACCTGAAGGACTCTTACCTACCCATTTTAATCTGTCTTCATGGGATATTCTTAAGATTCTGTGCCTTTGGGTTGTCCACTGTTTCAAGAGTGTTCACAAAGTGTATAGCCCTTTTTGTAGTATTCTGCAAGCTACCCTTACATAGACAATTTTCTAATTCAAACCACTTCTTTTCTCAAAATTCTGTAGGACATATAATTCACTGCCAGTCTATTTCAGATCATAGACTACAGTCAGAATTTCAGCAAGTCCAGCCTTCTTTCTCCACCTTCTCTGGCGTTCCTAGGTTGTCCTCTCTAATCTTCTCTCCTGATGCCCTTTCTCCCTTCAGATGAGGCTATTCTTGACAGACTATTTTCTGCCTGCCTCTGACAAACCTATATTTGACTTCTACAAGAGAGATTTTCAAAGTTCTTGAGTATATGGCATCTACCAATCACATGATCCCCATTTGCCAGACTGTACATGAGGAAAATTCAGTGGTGTCTAAAATCCATATGGATATAGCACTGTCATCCTCTCTTTCCCCATTTTTATCTTGTCATTTGTGTGGAAAAAAGCTACACTGGATCACTCAGTATAAACCCAGGAGTTCCCTTTCTAATAAATCCTCCTCTTCAAAATGTCTCCACAGATGCATCAGATAGCATAGTGGTCGGGGACTTGTTTAAAATGATTCAAGATGAGGTTTATTTCTAGAAAAGGACAGGAAAAAGAATGTAAACATAAGAGATAAAAATAGGAACTCTTTCAGGTTCTGACAGGTAATACAGCTGTCATATGATGCATCAACAGACACTGGGACACAGTCCCCGTCCCCACCATACAGACTAACAGTGATGGTGTGGGACATTGCTTGGAGAAAAAGGCTGTGATGAATAGCAGTTTACATCCATTCAGAGCAGTACAACATGGCAAATTACATAAGTAGATAAAATGGCTGACCCCCCCCCCCCCAACACACACACACACACACACACACACACACACACACACACACACACACACACACACACACACACACACACGGATGTTGAACAGGAATGTCTTCCTTCAGACTGTTCATCAGTTTGGTACCCCACAGGTGGATCTTTTCACCTTCAGTCTGTAACATTAGCTCAGAATATTTTGGTACAGGACTCCTTGAAAGAATGCCTGGGCAATAGATGTCTTCTCCTACACTTGGAAAGGGAAATGCTGGTGTGCCTTTCCTCTTATTCAAAAAGTCCTGCTGAAAATTCAGAAGGGAGAGTTTCAAAATTCTATTGGTGACAGCCCCTTTTGGTCCAGACAACATTGGGTCCTCTCTTCTTTTCCAGCTAGCCAGGGGCAATCGCAACATATTTACCTACAGGATGGATTAGTTTTGTCTCATTCACTTAAACCTGAAAACTCTGAGAATCACGAAATGAATGATAAACTTTCAATTCCAGGGACGTGCAACAGGTTCTAAAGGAGGCTAGAAAACCTGCAATTAGAAAACCGTATATATTTAAATGAAAAAGATTTGGTGCCAAAAGAGAGGGTTGGATCCATGTCAAGTAGGGATACCTTCTGTCCTCCAATATTTGTGTGAGCTACTCAATTTGAGTATGGCATGCACTTCCATTAAGGTATATTTGTTAGCTGTCTCAACTTGTCTTCTCATAGATTTACCTCTTTCTTTATATTTTGAAGTCAAGCAGATTCTACAATTGATTCCTCCTTGGGACGCTAATTATTTGCTTGATTATCTGTACCACCTTTTGAACCAGCTTCTTTTGCCTTTTTAAAATACTGTACATGGAAAATAGTCCTTGCTTTAACCTCTGCTAAAAACATTTCTGAGTCACAAGTCCTGATGTTTAGTCTACTTTTCCTGTGTTTTTTTTTTTTTCCAGAAGGACAATGTATTCCTTGGAACTAACCATTCATGTATGCCTATGGAAGTCACTTAAGTTGTATCTGAACTAGTGTGTCATACATCTTCCAGCATTTTTTCTAACAACCAACATAAGGGTAAAATAATTACTTTGTTAATGGCCTCAGACATCTTAAGATTTTATTTGGACAAAACTAAAGAAATCAAGAAATCTGATCAGTTCTTTTCCTTTACAGGTAAAAAGTAAGATCTTCCGGTATCCAAACGCACCATTTCTATTTGGGTATCCCTTGCCATCTCATTTTGATATTCATTCCATGGTAAATCTTGTGTGGGTGATTTCAAAGGTCATTCTGCAATGGCTGTATTGTCTTTCTGTTGCTCTTTTCAAAAAGCTTTATTCCAAATCCATATTCTAGACAGATACTTTGTCTTCTATTCACAATTTTACAAAGCATTACAAGATTAGTGCCTTCTCTAGAGCCAGAACTGGATTTGCAAAATCAGGTATTGCTGGATTCCAGGACTCTCTCTTTTTCCCTTCCCAGCCTGTCTAAAATGTTTGGAAATCATGCCATCTGTCAGAATTACTGCGACAGTGATCTAATGATGAAATTATTAGAGCTGTGTAAGAGCTTATCATAATAGTAGATGTTCAACTAGATCAGTGTTGCAATATATGCACCCTCCATCCCATGCCTTCTCTGTATTTCCTTTTGCCTAGGTGGAACCCCTTTTTACTTTTTCTTCCCCTTCTGCCCACTTATTCATATCTTTCCTCTGCTTTGTAAGCCTCCATATTCTCTGTGGTAAATTCTTGAGGATTTTCACACTCATACTTCCCTTGTGTACCAGTGCATAGATCTCACAATTAGGTTTAAGATCAGACATATGGCATATAAAGAAGTAACACCTCAGCTTTGGCATACTGGTTGGACGTATGGTATCCTTGGCAGGATATGTCACAAATGTCAGCATTACTGCAACAGTGATCTGTTCAAACAAATACTGTTATGGTAAGTTTCCTAACAAAACTGTTCTTTGTTCTAATTTCTAGACTGTATAAATGGTCCAGATGCATGCCTTTTCACTCTAAGGCATTAATTATATTAGCTTGCATTTGCATTTTGTTGCTTTAAAATTGATTTATCACTTTTCTTTTGAAGATCAATTTAATTGCCCCACCTCGTTATGTAATGACAACCACAACACTGGAGAGAACTGAAGGCCTTTCTATCCTAAACCAAGCCATGGCAGTAATCAAGGAGAGGATAGAGGAGAAGAGGGGTGTCTTCAATGTGCAGATGGAGGTAAGCTTCCTGCATATCGCTCAGTTGAGTTATTGTAGAGATTTAATTTCTTAATTTTCTGAGCTTGTCTTATTTTTCCATTCTTTAGCCATACTTTGTAATGTTTTAAAATTATTTTCCCCAATGGATATTTACTTTTAGCAGCTTTCTGTAGTAAGCATGCTGTTCTCTTATTCCACCCCAGCGTTAAGTGGACTGAGGGGGGAATAAATGATTAAAGAGCAGGAAATACAGCAGAAGGGGAAGGTAAAAAAGTAAAGAAAGGTATTTGTGGATGCATTATGGATGAGGAATTGTTTGGGATAAGTAAGAATTGCTTGGGGTCAATAGGCTGGAAACGTTCTGGACAAAAATGAAGGGAAAGAGATAATTTGAAAGCAAAAATATGGGAGGTAATATGGGTAGATAAATTAGTAGGCTTAAATTTAGTGTGACAGTGACAGCCATTTAGAAGGTTGTTTATACTTAAATATTTGAACAGAATGTTATCTTTGTTTAAAAGCAAGTCACAAAGTTTGCAGATGAGAAGAGAGAAACAACTAAAGTGAGAGAGGAAGGTGTATGCAAGTGGATATTGGGAGAAAACCTGTCTAAAGATGGTATGGTGTGTAATACTGCACTGTGCAAGGAGCATAATTTAGAGAGTAAGAAAGTAGTCCGCAGTTACAAAAAAAGTTTAGCAGGAATGAAAGGAACCTAGACAAATGAGAATTTGAAATGGATGAGTTGAATCTTTTTTTAGAACCGATATTCTTAATTATAACTTTTTTAACCTGTTAACAATAGGTTAGGTTCTGATATATTAGCACCATGAAAAAAAGGCCAGAGCCATGGGTCACGTTACCTTCATTTTTGCGTATCTTTGGTTTAAATCAGTAGGATCATTTTTTTTCTCATGTTCAGGACTCCTGCAGGGTGATTATTTCAGTAGTGTGTTAGTAGTACTAACAAAATAATTACTCTACCGATTCCATTTAGAATGAGATGGAAACAGAACTCAGAAGTGGACTTCATGCTATTCACTAGCATGATGACGCACTTGATCCCTTCACATAGTAACAACATGCATCTAGCTAATCCGTGATTCATGTTTTCCATTGTTTGCAAGAAGCTAATATTAGTGCTTTCTAAATTATCTCTAGTCATGATTGCAGAAATCAAGAGCAGTAAACAGTCTAGTCTTCATGGCTGATTTTTTTTTTCTTTCAGTTGTCTTTAGAATTTCAAATACAGGCAGGACTACAAAGCTATATGTGAGCAGTGGTAACAGTACACTCTGCACGCTGCAGCAATCCGTTTATTTGTGTTATTTGTAATTTATTTTATTCTTATTACAGTGATTGGGTGGGGTGCTTGTGAATTACATCAGCAAGTTGAAATCATTACCATGACCATTATTTGTTTCATTTTTTTCCCCACGCACACATTTTTAATGGGGCAGTCAGTGTATAAAGTCAAAGGGCACGTTTTATATGGTCACAGTGAAATGATTTAGTTTGATTGGCTAGGGCTTAGAGACAGTTGCATATATGCCTGAAAGAAACAACTTGAAATGCATTTACTGTGGCCATTCTTCCTTTGTTTCTTTTAATTTCTTCACAATTTTAGCATCAGAAGCAAGCAGAGGAGGAGGCATTTTTGTGGGAGGCAGGCTATGTATGAAAGTATGGGGCAGTTAAATAACACAATTAGTAATCATTGATATAGCTTGTCAGGTGGGCAGTGCATGCATGTTTGGACAGTAAGTTGGAGTACATTACTTTTGCTACATGTTTGTTTCTTCACAATTGGGCATCATAAGTCCACATAAATGTGGATATTTTGAGTGGTGTAGACTGTGAGAGCATAGTGCAGTTACATGATCTCTTTGAAATGGTCATTGATACGACAACAGTGAGTATGTGTTTGAGAACAGCAGGATGTTCTTCATTCCACATTGCTGCAGTCCTAACCATTGGGGTAGTCCGCTGTCCAGTCGGCCCGAATACCAAAGTATATGGTTGACGTCGGTCAAGGCGCATTAGACTGATGTCAGGACGTCAGGGTACTAATGCGCATGACCGACGTCATATCCTCAGTCTTTTTTGCCGCATGGTCCGATGCAGAAGCAGTTTTGCGAGTGCAGGTTGGCGTTCTGACAACTTTCCGAAGTCGGAGTTTCAGACCGAATCAAAGTTGGCTAAGTACCCCGTTGGGGAACATTTTGGTTTTTTCTTGCCTCAGTATTTAACCGGATGTCAGAAAAAGTGAATAACTGTATTTCTTGTGGGAAGCAGATACCTCATAGGGATTACCATACTTTGTGTATACCTTGTTTAGGGCCTGAGCACGACGTTGTTGGTTGCCGCTCTTGTGCTAGATTTAACAAACGCACTATTAAGAGAAGGTTAGACTGTGCCAGGTTAGTGTTTGGGAAGCGTTGTAATTATAAAATGCCGCCGGATGCTCCGGCGCCGCTTCGTCCAAAAGCGCAAGGACAAAACTGCAAAGCCTAGGGTTGATGAACCGCAGTCCCGGACGCCGGTTCTTTAGAAGGCTCAGTGGAGCCAGAGGTTTTGCCAGGAGTTTCTTTGGAGTCTCAGGTAGAGACTTTACTGTTACAGGATGTGCCTTCTCAGGAGGTAGGCCAGGCTGAGGGGGCTTCTCAGGTAACTGTTCTTCCCTCTCTTCCCAAGGTAGTTAGAGCCTCTCCTTCTGTTTCCAAAACTTCTTTGAGAGGTAGGCCAAGTTTAGCTTCAGTGGGGGCTTCTCCTAGCACTTCAGGTTCTGTGCCTAAGAAACATATGCTTAAAATGGCAGAAGATTTAATTACTATGATTAGAGGCTCCATGCCCCCTCCTGATAAGAGGCCTAGGGTGGAACCTGAGTTTGAGAGTTTTGAACAGTGTTCAGAGGCTTCTGAGTCTTCTGTGGAAGACTTGCAGGAGTATCCTCCTTATTCTGATTCTGATGTGGATGATTCCACTCCTACAGCTTCTCCTCCTGAGGATTTCTCATTTTCAGAGACTCTGCATTCCATGAGGGAGCACTTTAAATGGGAAGGCCAAGATTACTCTGATTCCAGGAAAAGGCTTAGGGAATTCTTATTTTTACCCCAGCATAGGCCCTTAGCTATACCTCCTGTGTTGAATGTGGTGGAAGATGTTTTTGCAGAGGCTTCCCTGAATCCTGATTCTTTGCCTCCTGCCCCTGTTAAACCTGATAGGTACTATAGGGTGCCTGAAGCTCATAAGTATCTGTTTAAGAGTCCTAGGGCAGACCCGGAAACTGTTTCTCAGGGGCCTAAAGGTGTTAAGGCCTCTGTTGTTAAAAATCCAGTTCCCACTGATAAAGAGGCAAGGGCTTTGGATAGGTGGGGAAAGAAAGTGTATACTTCTTCCACTTTAGCCATGAGAGCGTTGAATTGTCAGTTTCACATGCTAAAATATCAAAATTATCTCCTTTCACAATTGAAATCTAAGGTGGATGCTTTGGCGGAAGGCATAGAGTGTAAAGAGTTGCTGGATTTAGTTCATGTGTCTGAACAAGTGGGTAAGCATTCTTTGCAATGTGGTTTTGATGCTGTGCAGGCCTCCTCGAGGGTGGCTGCCACTAGTTCTGTTCTTCGCAGGCATGCCTGGTTGAGGGATCAGAATTTAGCAGAGCATGTTAAGACTAGGATTTTGGATGCTCCTTTACAGTCTGATGTGTTATTTGGTTCGCCTGTGGAAGCAGTTTTAAAGAAAATGGAGGACAAAGCTAAGTCTATGCAAACTGTTAAAGATTTTTGCAGGTGCAGCCACCAAGTTTAGTAGAAATTGGCCTACTAAGGGATGGACATATCCTGCTTATGATTCCCAGTCTAGGGGTAGGTCTAGACGTGGTAGGGGCAGAGCTCAAGGTTCTTTTAGGCCTAGAACAGGGGGTTCACCTGCTCAGACTTCTGGTGAGGGCAGGGGTCAGTCCTTTCGTAAACAAACCCAATGACCTGCCTTTTCAGCTGCCAGTAGATTCTCGTCTGGCAGCTCCTTTGGGAGGAAGACTGTCTCTTTTCAAAGAAAATTGGGATTTAATCACTCAAGACAGATGGGTGTTGGATATCATTCACCACGGTTACAGGTTTTATTTCCATACATTGCCCCCTTTCAAAGGTATGCCAGACGTTCCTCCTCCACAAAGGACAGAGGCTCACAAGCAAATTTCTCTGTTACTCCAAATAGGGGCCATTCAGCCAGTCCCTGTACCAGAACGGGGCCTAGGATTTTATTCTCGCCTGTTCCTAGTACCAAAGAAGGGGAACACGTGGAGACCAATTTTGGATTTATCTATCCTCAACACTTATCTGGACATTCCCAAGTTCAAAATGTTGACGTTACAACAGCTTTTACCTCTGCTGGGCAAAGATCACTGGATGGTAACTTTAGATCTCAAGGAAGCTTACCTTCATGTGCCTATAAGACTAAGTTGCAGAAAGTATCTGCGTTTTCGAGCTGGAAATTCTCATTATCAGTTCTCTGCATTGCCCTTTGGCTTATCTACTGCCCAGAGTATTCACAAAGGTTCTGGCTCCAGTGATAGCTTACTTCAGGCTAAAAGGAATTCAAATCTATCCTTATTTGGACGACTGCCTGATTCTGGCTCAAGAAAAGGAAAACCTTCTACAGCATTTGGAATATGTCATAGCAGTGCTAAGATGCCTAGGGTATTCTGTGAGCGAAATAAAGTCCAGTCTAGTACCCTCTCAAGACATGTGCTTTCTGGGTGTGAGACTGAATACAGCAGCCCAGATGGCCTTTTAACCCCGGACAAACAAAAGAATCTTTCCAGTTACTTCCATCAATTATCTCTTCAGTCCGGGCTGACTGCAAGGACAGTCCTTCAAGCCTTAGGGTTCATGGCATCTTGTATTCTGGTGCTTCCCAATGCCAAACTGCATATGAGGAAGCTGCAATGGTATCTCAAAAATGTATGGACACAGCACTGCCAGGATTTGGACACTGTCATTCCAATAATACCTTGCATTCAAAAAGAATTTTTGTGGTGGGCTCAGGAATGTCACCTAAACAAGGGACTCTCTGTGACCCGGCCAGAGGCGAGTCAGATTTTAACGACAGATGCCTCGGACATTGCTTGGGAGCTCATCTAAATGGAAAGTGGATACAAGACAAGTGGCCTGCCAGACTTCAGCATCTACATATCAACATGAAGGAGATGTTAGCAGTCCAATTTGCATTAATGGCTTTCAAGGAGTTACTTCTTCCAGGGCAGGTGTTGATTCTAACAGACAACACAACTGTCATGTGGTACATCAACAAACAAGGGGAACACATTCTTATCCTCTATGCAGGCAAGCAATGATTTTATGGGAAACTGCGCTCAGCTTGCAACTAACTCTACAGGCAAGGTTTCTGCCAGGAGCACAGAACTCCTTAGCAGATGTGTTAAGCAGACAAATCATGGATCCCCACGAGTGGAAACTGGATCTTCATGTATTTCAGAAATTGACAGTGTCATGGGGAACTCCAGACATAGATCTGTTCGCTTCTCCACTAAACCACCAGCTGCCAAAGTTTTGCACAAAGGGGTTTCATCACACAGCTTGGAAAGTGGATGCTCTTGCCTTCAGTTGGAAAAATCTTCATGTGTATGCCTTTCCACCTCTGCCTCTTCTTCCAAAGGTGCTTCTAAAGGTCAGACAAGACAAGCCAAGGATGATTTTAATAGCTCCAGATTGGCCTCGGCAACACTGGTACCCACTACTAAGGAGTCTGGTAAAGGAGCCTCCATGGCCTTTGCCTTTGATTCCACATCTGTTATCTCAGAAGGACGGTCACCTGCTCAATGTCAAGCTTCACTCTCTTCATCTAACAGCCTGGCATATTCTGTTCTGAAACACAGCAGGTCTCAACTTCCTCAACAAGTTTTAAATGTGATTATGGAAGCCAGAAGACCTAGTACAAGGAAGGTGTACGCAGAAAAATGGAAGAGATTTTTATTTTGGAGTGCAGCAAAGAATTTAGAGATTTCTGAGCCTAATTTGAGTGTGGCTCTTCAATATCTTACTGAGTTATTGGACAAAGGTTTGTCCTTCTCTTCCATTAAGATTCATGCTGCAGCAATTTCAGCTCACTATGATTGTGACCCACCATTGTTTTCGCATCCTTTGTTCAAGCAGTTTCTTAGAGGGGCAAAGAATATAAGACCCCACGTAGAGCTCCTACTCCTGCTTGGGATCTCAATTTTGTGTTGGAAAAACTTACTCTACAACCTTTTGAGCCTGCGGCTACGGCTGAATTGAAATACTTGTCATGGAAGACTGCTTTTTTGTTGGCTATTACTTCTGCAAGAAGGGTTTCTGAGTTGCAGGCCCTTATGGCAGTAGAGCCCTTTTTGATTTTCCATAAGGATAGGGTATCATTACGTACTAATCCTTCCTTTATGCCTAAGGTGGTTTCTAGTGTGGCTTTAAACCAAACTATTCATTTGCCTACTTTCTATACAGATCCCCAAAATAAGGGAAAAGATTTTGCACACTTTAGATGTACATAGGCAGTTGCGTTATTATTTAAGCAGGACTAAGGATTTCAGGCAGTCTCAGCAGTTGTTTGTTTCTTTTGCTTTGAGTTCTCAGGGCAAGCCTGTGTCTAAGCAAACTATTTCTAAGTGGATTGGGTTTTGCATTTCATTTTGTTATTCCCATCATGGCAAGGAGATTCCAGCTGGGATTAGGCCTCATTCCACTAGGGCTACTGCCACTTCAACAGCATTTCTAAGGGGTGGCAACTAAGGATATTTTGGAGGCAGCTACTTGGAGTTCAGTGCATACTTTCTCTAAGCATTACCATCTTCCTCTCTACTCTAAATCTAGGGCTGGTTTTGCCACAGCTATTTTGCAAGGCATGTTGACAGCTCCTGCTTCCTTATGATTTGCCAGCCTCCCTTAACTCTGCTTTGGGATTCTACCCAGTGGTTAGGACTGCAGCAATGTGGAATGAAGAACATAGTACAGTTTTGTACCTACCATAAATGTAGATGTTCGAGGATCCACATTGCTGCAGTCCAATTTACCCTCCCTCCTTCCCCTCTGTGTTTGGGGGTGTTGGTGGGGGTTAGGATATACTCTTGTACATTTGTATATATATATTGTATATATGTTTGGTGCAGGGTTTTTTTTTGGTTTTTTGGTTTGGGCCTTGTCTTTTTAGGGTCTTCTGACATCTGGGGCAAGAAAAGACTGAGGATATGACGTCGGTCATGCGCATTAGTACCCTGACGTCCTGACATCAGTCTAATGCGCCTTGACCGACGTCAACCATATACTTTGGTATTCGGGCCGACTGGACAGCGGACTACCCCAATGGTTAGGACTGCAGCAATGTGGATCCTCGAACATCTACATTTATGGTAGGTACAAAACTGTACTTTATATTTCTTTCATAGTAATCAAACATCAGTAAGGTACACAGCAGGTGTCTGCTTCTGTGGAAGGGTGAAGAGGCATGCCGTATTTGAATGCACAGGGCAGTTTTACCACTCAAGTAATTTGTATAGTTTGTTGGAACCAGTGTTCATGTCTGAGGCAAACCGGCTGAAATACATTACTGTGGTCTTTACATTATTTATTATGCTCATCATTAGACTACTGCAACAGTAGTCCTTACAATGTGAGACAAATCTTGACAGGGATACTGTAGATTTCACCAATCTACAAAACTTTATTCACCTTGCTCTCCTGCTGTGTGCCTGCCTTGAGCATGAGAGGAAAGTCTAGCATAAGAGGGAAGTACAGACTTTCCAAAACTCACAGATTTCTTGCTGTTAATACACTCATGCAGACTTTCATCAGCGTTGTGTCTTTAAGGGCCATTATTGGGCTTCAGCTACTTAGATTTCAGTCAGCTGTGTACCGCATTGGGGGACCCTTCCCTTTCGGCTAGAAACAAATATACAATTTTTGATTATATATCATTATACAGATTCCTATACTAGTTGTGTCTTTTGTTTTCGGAATGGAGCACGTCAGCCCATGTCCTATTTTTATATTTCATTCCAAAAACAATTAGAAATAGGCTAAATTCCCTCAGTGTTCATCAGAAACTGATATATGAGGAACTTAGCTCATGTGGCCATTTCAGTGGATTCTCTAGCTAAAGACTAGCTTATTTTCTACCTCAGATCATTTCAGAGCATTATTGCAGCGAGTCAGAGGCAGTCCCTCAAATCTATGTGAAAATGCTTTTACTCTAGACTTTTTCTAGTTCCCAGGGAAGATGACATTTGGAGGCCTACTCTGGACCTTTCCATACTAAACCCACATCCCAAAATTCAAAATATTGCAGCTGCAAACTTTCTTTCCTATCAGGCATTCCTGATCATCTTGGACCTGAAAGATACTTAACCTACATATTCCCATTCAAAAAACACAGATATTTTTCTGATATTTTTTGCCTTGGAACTACATTTTCAGCTTATTAATTTGGGCTGTAGAAAGACCAAAGCACAAAGTGTCTTCACCATGTGCCTTGCTCCAGTAATAGATCATTACAGGCTTCAAGGTGTTGATCTAAATGTCTACCAGCCAAAATACTCTGGCAGCTTTGCAGTTCGGTATGAATCTTCAGAACAAGCTAGATTTTGCCCTAAATCTAACAAAGTTATTCCTGGTCCTGTTCTGCAGTCTAGTTTTTCTGGGATGCATTTCGGCCACCTCTCTGAAGATGGATCCATTCTGTAAGTGAAGCGGATACTTCTGAAGCATTCTAAAAAGGGTTGGATTCTAGATCCATTCTGGAAAGCAGGTACTTAGTCCTCTGTTCACACTTTTAGCAAACATTCACATTTGCATTCTATTTCCAGAACAGGCTTTGCTAGAGCTACCCTTCAGGGAATTGAGGATTCTGGTCCTTCTTCATTTAGCCTTCCTTCCTGAGCATTGGCTGTCATCCCACATTGTAATGGCTACTGCAGTAGTGGTCTAACAAAGAACATAGTGTACCTGTGTAGCTTACTTATAAGAAAAAATGTTTGAATAGATCACTGTTAAAGCACTAGCACCCTCACACCACCCCCTTATATTTTATTCCCTGGTCAAGATGAGTAGTGTCCTTCTGTCCTTTATTCTTCTGACATGATTTTAATTTGAGTTTTGTATTTTAGCCTGCTTATTTTGAATTTCAGCCTTTCTGTTTTGTCCAAGAAAACTTTTGAGTTTTGGCATATCCTTGTGTCCCTCTAATGCTGTTATGTCCTCACCTGCTAAGGGTGGATGTACAGTGTCCAGGGAAGGAGACTGAAGCTTTATAGACTGGTCAGGCGGCATCCTATATTGTAATGGCTATGGCAACAGTGATCTGTTCAGGATATGTCCTATATTGTAATGGTTGCTGCAACAGTGATCTGTTCATTCATTCACTGTTATGGTAAGTAAACTACACAACTGTGCTTACTTTGTGTATACTCGTGATATTTCATTGTAAAGAATCTCTGTTTTTCTTGGGGTCTGGTCATGTGTGAAAGTAAAGGCAATTACATGGTCACTGTTAAATGATTGTGTTCTGCTTTCAGTTGCATAATTAAAATAGGAAAGAGACCAGAGCTGTCTCTTGTTAATTGCACACAAATTGAACATTTTCCCCAACCTGGTGCTGTTGTGTTTTTAAACTCAACTTGTCTCTCTACTTGCCCTCCCTTAATGTTAATTTAACCACATATTTCCTTCCTTCTCCTGTTTCATTGGCTGTTGTCAGTAAGCACAAATCATTGTTTTAAGTCACTCCCCTTCAGCTATTTAAACTTCTTGACCATCCCACTGTATGCCTTAGAGCCAGAATACTAAGTGCCCACACCCTTCCAATCTATCTTGCTCTTTTTAAAATTAGTGGCTGTCCCCTAAGATTGCTAAAGCTTGACTTAACCCCTCTTTCACTGTGTCACAGAATTGTAACTCCTTATGAAGTAGTATAAAGGCAAACTTAAGATCCTCAGGGAATCAGATAACACAAAAATATCTTTCCTATCTAACTGCTTAATGCACACTGCAGCTCTAAGGATATTAACCCCCTTTACCTTTAAAATCTGCAACATCTAGTCCAAGACCCCCAATTATTGGAGAGCCCACATTCTGCCTCTCAGTAGTCCATCTTTCCTGGAGACTGCCAATTGTCAGAAAGTCTGATAACTGTGTCATAGGTGCCAGCTTGAAATGTGTGCTTATATTGTACTTTGGGTGAGAGAAGAAGCAGAGGGCAATGATTCCTGACCGTCCCTGATTAGGCAGTGAAGGTCTGTGTTGGACCTTCTTGATTGGGCTGATTGCATTCAAGGTATCTACCAGGAAAAGGCTATAACAAGCCTACAGACCTGTGCATTGTCTTCACATCTTGAGATTGGTGCTGCTGTTTTGCTTTTGTTGAGAGAAGAAACAAAGGGACATTATATCCCAGCAGCATGAAGTATGGTGAGACCAGTACTAGTAGTACTAAGTTAGCAGCCAATCAGGCAAATCCCCTCTTTTCATCATTCTTGACAAAGCTAATTATTTATTTTCTGTAAGTACTGCGCTTGATCAGCTGCTGAGTAACCTAACTTCAGAATATCTCCCTTAGAACTGTCATTAGGTTCTACTTCAGTAATTCCCCTCGAGTGTCTGGTAGTGCCCTGTATAGACACAGGTACCTTGTGTCATCATTTTTTCTGTAAAAGCACCCTTGAAATTTTCACCAATAACTAGTTGTACACAAGGCAACTAGTTTGTAGTGGCAAGCACTGCTCCCAGTGTTGCAAACCAGATACTCCTGATATTACTTTATATCCTTACTGCAACTGTCTAATCCATAAAAAAGGACTTGTCATGGATATGAACTTTCCCACCGTCTCCATTACTAGCTTGGTGGATGTAGGCATCCAGAGGGAATGTTTAAATTACCTCATGTTTACGCACAACCAGTTAATTCTCAAGCATACTGATAAGGTATGCGAGAGATGTATTTACACAATGTCACTGGAATTAAGGCTGTCACGTAAAAACACTCCTGATGTCAAGTCGTGTATAGTACAATACTGAGCATATCACACACAGTATAAAATAGACACATAGACCCACGTATGCTGAGGCACTTAAATGTAACCTTCCTAAACCCCAAAGACCTTCTAGAGGAAGTACACATAACAAATACATTCAGCAGCCTTGAATGTATTCTTTCAAAACAACACCCACATCAACACATAGTGCCACATCGCATGGAGCCTCTACTTTTAAGCTGATAGGGCAAGCCAGTACAAAATCCAACATTCTGGTCATTGGGGACTCCGTTGTAAGACACACTGATGTCCCCCCTCACTGGGCTCATTAAGGAGAAAGTCTCTGTCAGTTGCTTATCAGGGACCAGGATCCTTTACATTACATACAAACTCGGGTCATTGGACCACACGTACCAGTATGACTCGGACATAGTCCATGTGGGTGTAAATGACCTGAGATGTACTTCCCTAGATTATACGAAGAGATAGCATGGAACTCTCTGAATATGTGTTCCAAGCTGGTATAAGCCTAACACTGAGCAGAGTTTTACATTCTCCAAGGATGATGCCACAATACAAACAGAAGATGACTGACTCTAATAATTGGCTTAGCTTCTGGTGTCATTCGAAGAGTGTGCAATAATTGTCAGCATGGAGGGAGATGGTCAGCAGACCACACTACATTGCCAAGGACAGACTGCATCACCCCTCTAGACTTTCAAATATTAGCAAAAACATTGTCCTCCCCGACAATGCCTTTTTTAGGCAATAACAAACTGAAAGTACTTCCAACATAGCAAATCAGAACCAATAAAGTCTAAAGGTGTTGCTACTCAATGCTAGGAATCTAAATAAGAACCTCTACTCCCTACAAGCTCTCC
Source organism: Protopterus annectens (assembly GCF_019279795.1). Classification (NCBI taxonomy): domain Eukaryota; kingdom Metazoa; phylum Chordata; order Ceratodontiformes; family Protopteridae; genus Protopterus; species Protopterus annectens. The sequence goes on from NC_056737.1 coordinate 274,161,428, forward strand.
TCACTTTAGAGAATGCGGAGATCTATGCAGTCACTGGGATATGGTTTAACGCTGCAAGAGCACACCGGCATTGCAAGGTTATAATGCCTTCCACACATTTAGACCAGCTACTACACAGACAGGGACTAAAGGTGGAGGTGTGTCAATTTACATAAAAATGTATATATATATCTCTATGTACCTATTAAGTCTTGTATCTTTTTTGTATAATTTCTTGTATAAGTTTTGTGTAATTTCTGTATATGGAGTTTTTCTCCTTGGGCCTCCGCTGAAAATGGGTCTTATCCCAGTTGGACCTTCCCAGTAAACAAATGTAAAATAAAATAAATACCTCAAGGCTGGTCAAACAGGACAATGCACTTGAGTTTTTCCATGTTCATTTCACCAAAAGTAAAATCCCATACCACTTCCTTGCAAGCTGTTGATCCCCCTCTATGATCTAGGAAAACCATAACGTATTTAAGCTTACCGGATGCACTCGTCAACCAACCCAATACATATTCATGGGCAACTTTAATTACCACACTATTAACTAGAAATCCTATGACACCAAACGTGCCGGCACAAAGATTCCTGGAACTGGATTGTCAATGTGCCAACCAGGAGCACAATCCTACTAGATCTGGGGCTCAGTAATATGGGAGAATGCTGCACTGTAATGTTTTTTTCTTTTAAGGTCAGGTTACAAAACTGTCTCCTTTGAAGTAAAACAAAAATATGGAACCCCACTAACCCTGGAATGTTTAGGAACTACTCCAAGGCTAACTTCCTGCTATTAACTGATAACTTAGCAACATTTCAAGCCCCCATACAACCTGAGAACACTGCTGCCCAAGTGGAGCTGTGCACAAAAACCCTATACAAGTATTTTAATAGTTGCATAGAGGCAGCTATACCCACCAGGGATAAGTACAGAACTAACTTGAAAAACATGCCACCCTGGTGAAATCACATCGTCAGTTGACTGTGTAACAGAAGGAGGAAAATAATGGCAAAAATTAGGAGGTGTAACATCTAGCAGGATAGAAACACTCTCCTCAGACTAAACAAACCATACAGAGGATGGATAGTCTACCAAAGCCAAATTTTAGGTAAATTTGGCCTCCCAGGCCTAGGACAACCACAAGGCATTCTTTAGCAATGTCTGCGACCTGAAAGCCAATCCACAGTTGTATGCATAACTCATTGTTAATGGAGCCACCCGTACAGAGCCATAAAGCAATTATGACAATAAGTGTCACTGTTAGAAAAATAGAGGAGAGGGAACAGATCAACAAAAATGCTAAAAGATTAACGTAATAAAAGCAATGCGCAGTATTACAGCATACCAGGATCTGTCATGCACTATCACAAATAAGCTAAAAATCTCACACAGGTGGAAAAATTTAGAAGATACACAAGTAAATATAAAGGAAAAGTACAAAATAAGCAATTTGTTGATGACCCAAAAAAGTTTTAGCGAATTGGGAAACAAGGTAAAAGGAACTGAAAGACCATCAAAAAAGAAGAAATAAATACATTATGGAGAAGTATTTATGAATATCATGTAGAACATAACAAGGATGCTAAATGGATAGAAGTAGTAAAAGAAAGAATAATAAGTTTAAAGGTACAGGGTGTAAAATGGGATGAAGTAACAGCCAGAGAGATTGAAACAAAGTTAAGAAAAGCCTCCAGTTGGAAACCCCAGGCCCAGATGCAGTACCTAACTTCTGGTTAAAAGTATTAACATCTTTGTACAAAGATTTAGCTATGAGTACAAACTATATACACACCCTGAACAGACACCAACCTGGCTAATGACAGGAAAAATAATGCTCTTACTTGAGTGAACCTGCAAGCTACCCTAAAAACTGTAGACCAATAACTTGCCTTCCAACAGTGTATAAACTATACACAGGAATTGATGCAGACAGAGTTTATAGTCATTTTGAAGAAAACTCAATTATGGCAGTAGAACAAAAGGGCAGTAAAAAAAAGTCACATGGAACACAGGGTCATTTGTTGTTAAAGTCATAGTGGAGAACTGTAAAAAGGAAGAGTCTAAGTATGACATGGATTGACTACAAAAAAGCATTTGATAGTATCTCACATTCGTGGATGAGTGCTTAAAAAGTATAAGATGCACCCTACATTGATTGACTACATTACAGTGATCATGAAACAGTGGAAGACCACTTTACAATTAAGCCATGATAAAGGAGAAATTATGCCAGGGATAAAAATTCAGAGGGGGATATTTCAGGGTGACTATGTCACCGTTGCTATGTTGCCTTGCCCTTAACCCATTAAGCTGTCTACTTAACAGCTTTAGGCCATGGCTATCATTTGGCTCCTAGAAAACAGTGTAAAGACTTCTCATTTTTTCTTTAATGATTTAAAACTGTATAGCTCATCAGATGAACTGAAAGTACAAATGCAAGTTGTCAAAACTTTCAAATGATTTAAGAATGTCATTTGGTCTTGATAAATGTGCAAAAGCAGCCTTTAAAGAGGGAAAACTGCAGCACCAGGAAAACATCAGTTTGGGACAAGAATGTGATGCAGTAAAATCCCCATTATCTTGGACTCAAGCAACTGGCATTTGATTGGCTACAAGCCAATCAAAAATCGCAAAGCGGAGCCACTTCTACTCAATGCAGAACTGTTCCACATTGAGTAGAAGTGGCTCCATTTTGCTATTTTTTTTTTATTGGCTCGTATATGAGCCAATCAGAAATCCGAAAAAGGAGTCTCTTCTGTTCAGTGTGGAACAGCCTGCTGTTCTGCATAGAACAGAAGAGGCTCTGTTTTAACATTTTTGATTGGCCCATATACTGGCATACAAGCCAATCAAAAATCACAAAACATATTTCAAGCAACTGGAACATGCACTTAACCGGCATCTACCAATCTCCACAGGTGCAGGTTAAGTGAGAATTTACTGCGTAAAAGAACTTGAGCAAGAGAGAATATATAAATATTTGGGAATTGATGAAGGATCAACAGTAAAACATGAACAAATGCGAATAAAACTTAGTAAGCAATACTTTAGAAGACTTAAATTAATCCTGAAAACAGCATTGACATCTAGAAACAAAATCCAAGCTATAAACCAATTTGCTCTTCCTGTCCTAATTTACAGTTTTGGGGTGACTGACTGGCCCCAAAACGTGTTTGATAGATTTGATAGGAAAACAAGAAGGATGCTTCATGCTCACCAAATGATTTATAAAAATCAATGCGTACCAAGATTATATATTCCCTGTTCCAAAAGAGGGATGGGCCTCCTTGAAATTGATTATATGTATAGATCTGCAGTCGTGGGACTCCACGCATCTGCTGACCTCACAAGACCCAAACGTAGTGAAAGTTTTGAAACATGAAGAGAATAAATCCAAGATGACTTCTCTGCTTTATCTAGCAGAAGCATATCGGTGTCAAGCAGGAATGGAAATCAAACCAGAAGTAGGTAAAAATCAAGCAAATGAATGTACCAAAAAACAAAGGAATGAATGTAAGGTGAAGAACCAGATGAGAAGGCAAGAAATGTGAAAAATGCATAAATATAGTTGCAAGTATAGAAAACTTTTACCTTATATTGATCAGGAGCAAACACAGGAATGGTTAAGGAGAGGTGAATTCAAACCAAGAGATGAAAGGTTAATATAGTCAGCCCAAGGTAGTGGTACACGCTGGTTTGCAAAGTCCATTGAACATGTGGGAGAAACAGTCAAATGTAGGGGCCGGATTCACGAAGGCTTGCACGGAGTCTAAGAGTAGTGTAAGACTCCATGCAGCCTTCGCGATCCAGGAACAGCCCAAAGTCCGTGTAAGAGTCAAGCTAAAACGGCTCTTACACGGAGTGGGCGTGGATAAGCTAATCACCTCACTTGCAGCCGAATAGCATGCAAATGAGGCTGATTAGCGATCCAGGAAGCCCAGAACAGCCCGTGTAAGAGCCGTTTTAGCTGCAGAAATGTACTCAGTTGACAACTGAGTACGTTTCTGCGAACACGGCAATGGAGCCATGTCAGCTCCAAATAAAGGGTGCATATGTCATAGGCAGCATGCCAATGGCCAAATATGTGGCCATTGGCAAGGTAACCCCATGCAAATATATTAAAAATATAATTTTTTTTTTTCGGCAATTGCCGATGTGTAAACCCAGCGCAGCCCCGAGCAAACGGGCTGCGCTGCATAGAACATAAAAACGAAGGTTTTAAACCTACAAATGTAGGTTTTATGCAATACATGGAATGTCAATGGAGGGACAAGCAGAGCAAAACCAACATGGCCACCGTGTAGTGGTTGCTAAGGGGGGAAGCTGAGTCTAAGAGATGTAACTAAGCATTAGTAGGCAATCTGATGCAAATGAGTGTAAGGATACTGAATTCCACTGTCACATAGCAAATGAGCACATTCTGAGTAGTGTAAGAGTTACATACGGGGGAGGAACAGAGTAGGAGATGGGTGACATCACAGGGGGGAATGGTAGAAAGAGATGCAGTTCATTGGAGGTTAGAGTTACATGACAGATGTCAGACAGATATCAGGGAAAGAGGTGTGCCACTAAGTAAACATGAGAAAGTCAAGAAATGGAAGGTGTACACTGTTGCCTACACCAAAGTTTCTTGCTGGACGTGTATGCACATGCGCCGTAGAAGCGCAGTAAGGCAGTGTCTTGGCGTGTAAGGCAGTGTCTTGTGGCGTGTAAGGCAGACTCAGGATGTGGGAGCGTGTTGGGAGATGTTTAACACTGTTTGCGCGGGCGTGCACACGTATTAATCCGAATGAGCAGATTCTGAACTCTGTAAGTATATGTGCGCGCGTGTAAGCCACTGTGAGCGTGTTTCTGCTGGTTTGCACACGGCTCCACCCTGAGGAAACAGAAAGGAAAAAGGAAGCAACAGATGTAGTAGGAAGTTAGCAGGGAATACTGCTGGAGCTAGCAGGTGAAAACAATTAGATGCAGGCAATTACACAGGCAGAATACTAGGCCAGCCCAGCACTTAAAACTCTGCAAACAGCAGTGCAGAATGTTTCTCACAAGAGACACTGCAAGACAGGAGTTAAGTTATCAGAAGTGAAAACTGAAAAAGCTGAACTCAGAGCAGAAATGTTAGGGGCTGCCATAGCTGTCATAATGAGACATAGGCGACTTGCTGAGGGTGGTTACAATGCAGATGGTGCCAGACAACCCACAGTGAGGAGACGGAGAAGAGTGTACAGGCCCAGGGTCACCTACCACGGGTTACATGAGCTGGAGATAGTAGAGCGCTATAGAGTGGACAGAGACCTCCTGCAGCAAATAGTGGAGCTGTGCAGGCCACGCCTCACACACAGAACCAACAGAGGGGAACCCATCCCAGTGGAAACCAAGGTATGTGTTGGCCTAAGAATACTAGCAACAGGTACCTTCCAGAGACCAACTGGCGATATGATGGGGATATCACAGGCATCAGCTTCCAGGGTACTGCACCAGTTCCTGGATGCCATGTCAGCACATGTCGGTGATCATGTATACTTCCCCAATGCCCGTGAGGTATTGGCCAGTAACATGCGTCTCTTCCAGCAAATAGCGGAATACCCTGAGGTAGTGGGTGCAATAGACTGCATGCACATACGCATCAAAGCACCAGCTGGTGAGCGGGGTAGGGCATAAATCAACCGCAAGGGCTTCCCCTCCATCAACTGCCAGGTCGTGTGTGATGCCCAGGGCATAATAATGAATGTGTGTGCTGGCTGTCCTGGGAGCTACCACGATTCCCACATCTGGCATTTGACGCAGCTGTACCAGACATTTGCCAATGGGGACATCCCGCACGGACACCTAGTGGGGGATGCAGGGTATGCACTGGAGCTGTGGCTGATGACACCCATCAGAAACACACACACACCTGAACAGGAACGTCATAATGAGGCACACGCACAAACACGTAATGTAATAGAGCTTGTGTTTGGGCTGCTCAAGTCACGGTTCCGGTGTCTGGACACATCTGGTGGAGCCTTGCAGTACACACCAACTACATGTACCCAAATTGTCATGGTATGTGCTATGCTACATAATATGATCTTGCGAAAACAGCTGCAGCAGGACCAGCATAGGGCTGGGCCAAACAGCTCCCCACCATTGCCAAGGCCACCACAGGCACAGCGTGACTCGGAGGAGGAACAACCTGAGCCTGCCCCAGTAGGCAGAAGGAGGCGTGCCCAGTATGCCCTGGCCTTGGCAAAGAGGCAACGCATAGCACATACATTGGCGCAGTAGGAACCTTGGGAATGATACCCCTCTCTGACTCACTCATATAGTAACAGGGATGCCTAACGTGACACAACCTGCTCTCAAACATGTACAGGGAAGTGTAATATGCACATCCAACAGAGGCAGCCCTGCAGCACCACCTGAGGCATGAATGCTATGTGTTAAGTAATGTAACACCAAGTACCATATGCACACCTGAGGACCCCGACTAACATCCTACCCTCAACAAGCAGCATGCCACAACATGACAACGAGATGATCAAGTGCAACAATTGACTGAAGTATTGCAGTTAGGCAAAGGGGACCCAATGTGTGCCAGTCTGGGATGACATGCTGAGCATGACATGATGCACCACCTGCTAGGACTGGCGTGCACCTATCAGTGCAGGCCGTATGGATACTGGCAAAGGCTGTTGTCACGCACAGTGTGCCCTGAATAGGTAAGGCTCAAAACACAAACCTATCTCCATAGGTACCAGAAGGGATAAGAATAAGATAAGGGATAAGTTGAAACAGCAAGATGCATGCAGTCTAAGCTCACCCAGTATGGAGAATGTTGATAACTGTGCTGTAACAGAAATCTGAGGCAAGGCTCACAACAGCACCCTAACACTACCAGGTTACACCTCATACTGTGCTGTACAGCCTCAAAACTTGGAACAAGCTACAAAAGGAGGGTGACTAGCAAGAATTGTCAAGGATAACCACACCCTCATGTTGGTACCACCACAAAAAGCAGCATGGACTAGCCATGCTCAAGTAACAGTGGCTAAAACTGCCCCCAGTTTATAGCCTGCTACAGACTACTGGCCCAACACCAGGAACTGCATCCGGCCCATGCTGGAATACATGAATATATCAAGTCTTCCAAACCACATTATATTGGGCGACTGCAAATACCCAGACATATAGACTGGGAGCATTATACCAGCTGCAACAGTGTAGGACAAAAGTTCATCGAATCCACAAACCAAAAGGCCCAGGAACAACGCACCACCCCACAAGAGGGGTAAGCATACTGGATGTGATAATCAGCAACATGGGTACGGGATGTCAAGATGAGAAGTGTATTGCTCACCGGTAAAACCAGACCATATAGTAATCACACTGGATATACAAATCCTGACCACAGTCCCTGGCCGGAAAACCACAGTGGAAAACATGTGCTAAGCAATATTTGCACACCTCCAAACTGATGTGGAATCCATTAAAGGTCCGTGCAGGTGCAAAATATGGGCCACACCTCAGAACCTGTAATACAGCCATTCCATGAACACTGCCAGGAATGCTTGGATTATGCAGTCCTAAATTAAAACAAGACACAGTGCCTAAATCTGGCATGGTGGACACCAGCCATAACCAAAACATGCAAGAGAATGAGGAAGCTACTACATGATAGAGCAAACATGAACAATGAAGTAATTACTGATCAGTAGTATGGCAATAAAATCTGTCCACACATGCAATCCACTAAGGCCAGCCACAACAAGTGGAATCTGCGAATCCTGAGGCAATGTTACACCTGCCCCAAGTACACAGACAACCCCCAACTCCACCCAAGAAATACAAATATATGTGAGAGATGCAACCATCCATCCAAACCAGAGGCAGAGCTCCTTCAACTCAGTACACCCAAAACAAGTCAGTAGAAGGTAACCACACACACCACAAACACATACCCACATAGACCTATCACAACTGCAAACCAAACACATAAACACAGAAATACATTCCCAGAGGCAGAAATCACAAACACAGCACACCAACAGAGGCCTCTAAAGCAGACACCCAATGAAACCGCCTCCAAACATAGCACATGCAACACATAGCACACAAAGCAGGTGTGCCAAACAGTCACAGGCCAGAAGGAGAAACAACATGCCTGATACAGTTGTAATAGGTGACTCCATAGTCAGACACACTGCTGTCCCGCACACCAGACTGAACAAGGGAAAGGGTACAGTAAGCTGCCTGTAGGCTGCCACAATATGCCACACAACAGAAATATGTAGGTCACTCCAAAGCAAGTAGAAATATGATGCAGTCATAGTCCATGCTGGTGTGAATGACCTGAGATGTACTGCCCTAGACTACATGTAAAGAGACACAGATGAGCTATCCGATTATGTAGTCCAGGCCGGTATGACACTCACCGCTCGCAGCATCCTACCCTTACCAAGAATAATGCCACAGTACAAACACGGAATGATCAGTCATAGCAAGTAGCACACTTACTGGTGTCATTCCAAGGGGATCAAGTGTCTGTCTGCTTGGGATGTCATGCTTGACAAGCCATGCAGCTGTCCTTGGGATGGCCTGCACCTGTTACCCCTGGGCGTCTGAATATTGGATAAGGCCTTTGCCACCTCCATAGAGCCTTTTGTAGGCAAGGCTGAAAAGACTGACCCACCACCCGAGAAAACATAAGTGGGAAGAAACATAAGGGAAATGCTGACCAATGCCAGATGTGTATACCCCAATATGCATGCTCCCGAGGCCATCCCCAGAATAGAGAACATCGATGTCTGTGCAGTGACAGAAACCTGCTGCAAGGCTCCTGACGGCACACCAGCACTACCAGGTTATACCACGTACCATGTGTCATGGCCCCAAAACCTGGAACACAACATAAAAGGAGGGTGAGTATCCATAGGCAGCACAGACACCCATACGGCCAGGTAACTGACAATGCACAAGGCAGTGGAGTTCACCCATGTGCAACTAACTGTAGGCAAGACTGCTGTGCAGTCTGTAGCATGCAACAGACCGCACTCTCACACACAGTAACCCCCCCCAACCGTCCTGAAGACACTGGACAGTATGAATGTCCCACCAAATACCAAACAAGGTACCACGAATTACCACATAGGTGGTAAAGCATTATGTATGGAAGGAGTAACCAGGGACCTAGGGACACAAGTGGACAGTAACCTGTTATGTGGCACCCACATTGCCAGTGTGGCTAGGAAGACTGTCCACATTTGACACCGTATCAGGAAAGGAGTCACATCTACGGCAACAGAGGTCACTGTGCCCCTATACTTTTCTCTAATCACACCCATAATCTAGTACAATGCCTCATATGGGATCTACCATACCTGACACCTGCAGCAGTTAGAAAGACCTCAAAGGTACCTCACCAAGAGGATAAAGTGTCTCAAATATATGTCATATGCTGCCTGGCTGTAGACACCCCAGCTGAATCCAGTCACATACTGCCCACACAGAGGCATTGCATGCCTGTTGTAGGAGGCCATGCCCAACACAGGAGTAATGGACATGCTCCACCCCAGAAAACACATTTCCATTGGAGCTGCGAGTGAGAGATGTCAACCTCAACAAATAATGAAATAGGATGTGCCGGTGGGACAGATACATAATCCAGAGGCTCCCCACACCCTGGACCAGAATCCCACTCCATGTTAGGCAGAGCCCCTCACTGACACTGTTCAACAGGAATCTTGCCAAGTGGATGGATGATTGTAGAGTTACAGTGGGGGTCTTCACTGTGTCATGTCCAGACAGAGGCACAGCAAAGCAAATCATAAATGGCCATAATATCCACATAGCAAGGGGTCTCAAAAGCCACACATACTCTGGTTAGGCTAACAAATGCCCAGGGTGGATAGCCTAGTATGAACCTATGAACCTATGTAGATACAAATTGTACAGGACACTAAGGATAATCCCAAGGCTTACACAACTGATGGTAGGAGCCATGTTGGGAATTTACAGATATGCCCTGAATCACACAAATACCACAAACACACACACATATTGCCAACATACATCCTGACGGGTGCAGTGCAAACCCCCCCACCCCCACAAATGCAGAATATCTATCCCAGCAGACCGCTGGCCCCCTGACATTGCAGATGCTGAGGTAACACACAACATCTCCAAAGCAAAACACACAGCAGCAATGGTATGAGGTGGTGTCCTGGGCCTAGTGCAACATGGACTCTAAGATGAATGGAATGCCAAACCACACTACTGCTCAATGTCATCCTTACCACAGAATATGTACCCAAAGAGCAGTGTACAACAACAGTGGTCCTTCTCAACAAAGGTGTTGCCTGAATGGATACTGAACAGTACTACCCCAGAATCCTGAGAAGCTCAGTTTGCACAGCTATGGAAAGGATCAGCATGTACCACAGACATAAGGATGTTGGGGACCTACTGACACCGGACCCAACCCAGTGTGGCCTTCTCAAGTGCAGATCCTGCCCCTAACCATGTTTGACTCAATTGAAACAGTCATTAAGGTCATTGATGTGGGCAATGTGCTCCACACAGTGTATCTGGACCTTGCAAAGGCTTCTATACAATACCCTACATGTTCAGTATAGATAGGCTCACCAGCTTAAATATAAACCCACATGTTAGTAGAGGGGTTGCAAACCAGACCAAGGACAGAACAGACATGGTCAGACATGCTTCAGCCATGTCAGAGTACAAACCAGATATAACTGGCATCCCACAAGGCTTTGTCCTGGTATCTCCCTCGTCTGGTATATATGTCCCATAGGTACAGGCAAACATGGAAGGACTGTGTCCTAACATTTTTGCAGAGGACTACAAACTGCTCACCACATATGATCCACCAGCTGACACATGCATCCCACAAAAGGGCCACATAGAAACAGACAACTGGTGCCATAGCCATGTCAGCAAGCTAAGTGCAGAAACGTGTAAAGTCAACCCCCGTGGATATACAGTATGTGCCCACCAAGTACCACATAGGTGTTAACCCATTACGTAGTTAACATGTAATGGAAGAAAAAAAACTGGGGAC